>NC_137961.1:1293200-1448200 GCF_963924665.1 Micromys minutus | reverse complement strand
AGAGATGGCTCGGGGGTTAAGAGTACTTGCTGCTCTTCCAAAGGCTCAGGGTTCAAGTCTCAGAACCTGCACTGTAGCTCTCAAACCACTGATACTCAAGTTCCAGGACATTCAATGTCGATAGCAGTTTAGGGCCCACATGTACACAGTCATACAGAGATACATGAAGGCAAAAACCCATACACATAAAACCTGTTTTTTAAAAAAAGAATTCTTGTCTAAGCAGAATTAAGGAAGCGTGACTTCTGTTTCATTTGATTTCAGCAAGGAAATACTGTATGTATTATAAAGTAATGAATCAAAGAAACCATGGCTTTAAAGTCCCCCAGTCCGTTTCTCAGGCAGCAAGTAATGACACCCCAACATCTGCAGGATAAAGTGAACCTGTTAGGCTTCTGGCATTACCACAGCATTACCCCAAGGGAAGACAGATCGACCAGAATTCCGGTTTCCAGTAACCCACTGATTCACTGCAATTCCTGACCACCCTCACTCACCATGCTGCTCTCTGACTTGATTCCCTCCATATTTTACCATGCTCTGAGATTTTCCTCCTTCCGTTGACTACTTCTTTAGTGCTTCTTTCCTATCCCCATGATCCCACCAAGCCGAAATAAGATCATGCAAATGGAGACTGCCTAGTCTGCCCTTTTAGTCCTATGTTTTCAGCACTTGGACAGCGCTCAACAAAAAGGCATTGAAAGAGGTGAGGAAATGGAGTGGGGTGGGGGGAGCTGTTATTCAAGAAAGAACCAGAGCAGGGATAATTTGAGGAAGTCTGGTTCAGAACTAGAGACTTAAGATGAGGAAGAAGTGGAGCACTGAGAGATATCTGTCTGTGCATGGTAATTCCTTTAAGGAGGACTAGCTAGTTAGGCTCCTCACATTAGACAGGGTCTCAGGGGAGAAAACAGAAGCCTTTGGTGAATCTGCAGACTAGCAAGAAGACACCTTGTAAGCATTATCTCTTGAAAGAGGAGAAGAAAAATAAACTCTGGGCTGAAACAAAGTGCAGATAAAAATCGAGCTTGGAGATTTCACAATGGACCCCGGAGCCAGCAGACTACGCTGAAGGGATTCTGAGAGGCAAAGAGAAGGAAGCACCTACGTTACAGAGTGCAGCAGCTAAAACACAAAGTGCTCAGTGTGTTCGTGAAACAGCAAACTGTGTGTGCATGAAGTGTAGAACAACCAGGGGTGTCTGTCAGTCAGCTTTGGTCACTGTCATGACACACATGAAACCAGTTTTAAAGAAAGACTCATTTTACTTCATGGTGTCTGAGGTTTCAATCCCGGGTTTCCTGAGTAAACTCATCATGTCTGAGGCCATAGAAAGATTCCTGGTGAGCGACACTGGTCACCTTAGAGTGACGAGCAGGACAGGGAATGGGGCTGAAGGTAGGCCAAACAGGTCTCACCTCCTAGTTTGGAGCACCTCCAAATAGCCTATTAAGCTATGGGCTTAGCAGTTGCTTAATATATGGATACAGTTGGGGCCCTTAGGATCTAATCACCTCCAAAGTATTTCTCATCCAAACACTGCTGCACAGGACACCCTGCCTTCAACCCATGAAACACCAAACTGTAACAATGTGAAAGGCCTTGAAAATCACACGAAATAATTTCACATTTCATCCACAAGAAGTGAGTTTGTTTTGAAGAAGTGACTGGCAAAGGAAGACACAAAGAGGACTGGGCGTTAAAAAAATCAAAACCAGAAAGAAAAGCCAAGGGAGGAAGTTTGTGACAAAGGATGCATGTCTGACCTTATGTTCTCTTCACAAATCCATGAAGGAAGACAGTTCCTGCTAACCCTCTGTGATCTAGGCATCAGGGCTTTGAAGCTGAGGTTTGAAGGCAGGAATACTATTCTTACAATTCAGGTGAGAACTAAAGAGCACCTGAGCTGAGAGACAGAGGAATGGAACCTATGCTATACTGCTTAGGTAACCAAGACGAGATAGCCCAGGGACAGAAGGTAGAACCAAGTACTACTGTCAACAACAATAATAATAATGACAACAACAACTCTTGATGACATCTGGGAAAAATTCATAGACCCACAGACAGACTTATATAGAATAAAAGACCTACGAACACTCATCCCTAAATTGGATGTCTCTAGTAAATCTCTTCCCTCGGGGCCCTGGGAACGCCAAGGAAGGGGAGATGAAGAGACATTAAGAGCCAGAGGGTTTGGACATCAAGAATACAAGGTCTCAGAGATCAATGCTGTGTACACAGGGCCCACCAGGTTTGCTCCAGAGACTCAGCATGTACATATTACAGCTTTCAGTGTAGTGTTTTTTATGGGATTTCTATGATGTGAGCAAGTAGGTACCTGATTCCTGTGCCTTCTTCTTGGATCTTTTCCTTCTGTTTGTTTGTCTTCTCTAACTCCAATGTGATCATTTTAGTCTTATTTTATTTTGTTTTGTTATATTTTATGATTATCCTTTAGAAGCCTGATTGCTTTCTAATGAGAGACGGAAAAAATGTGGATCAGGATAGGAGAGGAGAAAGAACTCCTAGGGGGTAGACTGAGGAGAAGACATAAACAGGATATATTATGTGAAGAAATGATTTATTTCCAATAAAAAGGGGGAGAAAAAACACACCAAAATTAAACCCCCCAAAAATTATAAAAAAATAAAAGAAGCCCTTATCTAGACTATCAATCAATAAGAAGTAATATTCAGAATAAGGGGATGAATGTCTATTACATGTTGAACCTCTTTCTTTAATAAAAATCAAAAATACCTATTTAGGATGAATTTTAACCAAGAAAGTTAATAAAGTTCACAAAAAGCCAGCTGTAAAGGACTAGTGCTAATTAATGTCTCCTTGACAAACCATCTACTTCTTAGGTTAATCAGATTACACTATTATATACATTATATTATATATTATAGACATATTATTATATGTTCCTAGTTTACTCAAAATTAACTATATCATTTTCTTGGGTAGGAATTCGAAGTTCTATTTCTTCATTTTATAATCAGTCTTTGCATGCAATCTTCCTCTTGCTTGAGATCTTTTCTGTAAGTAGGAAGGATTTAAATAAAACTACAATAGATAAATAAACATAAGAACCCTGTTGCAAGTAGAGTTTTCTTTTTCTTCTAATAAGGTAAGGATAAAAACAGCAAAGGCTTCCCCTCAGGACTTGGGAGCTAGGGCAGAAGAGGGGCTGGAAAAATGACTGAGCCAGAAGGGATGGGTGAAGAACATAGTGTGTTCCAGACAAAACAGGACTGCCATACACATGAACTCACAGAGCCTGTGGTACCATGCGCAGGTCCAAGACAAATGGGCTCCCAGGACTGAGACAAGGAAGTAGATACAGCCCCCATTTAACTAAGAGGCTGTCTTCAGTTGACAAGTGCTTGCAAAGGAAAAATTAGTTTTCTCCAATGGAGTCTCACCGGGTAGAAAACTCACACTCAAGGGCAGGTCCCACGCCCAGATGGCTAACAGAATAAACTCAATGGTATTTTACCTTACTGGTCTTTTGCTTTTATGGTTTCTAATTTTTATGGTGTGTACACGCGCGCATGCACGTGCTCTCACGCACACACACCCACATGCAGATTTCTCACTCTCACAGAAGGAAGGAATGGAGTTGGGTGAGTGAGGCGGATTATCAGGGAGACGAGGAAGGGGAAACTGAGGTCAAAATACATTATATAAAAAATATTTTCATACCCCAAAGATGCTCCAACATATAACAAGGACACATGCTCCACCGTGTTCATGGCAGCCTTATTTATAATAGCCAGAAGCTGGAAAGAACCCAGATGTAGGAAGCCATTAGCGCCAATAGATGGCGCCAGCTTCCCGCCCATTATTCAGCATGCAAAAACCTTTTCCCTCATGTTGCTTGGCAACCACATAAGTCACAGCCCAATCTCGGGGCACGTGATTGAGCTACTGGAGGATGCACCAATCAGGTAGCAACACAAGTCTCTTAGGCATATATAGCAGTGCATTTCTCCCCCACATGGGAGAGATCGCGGGGAGATAGTGGAGAGATTGCGGGAGATCCCACGTGGAGAGAGACTGGGTAAGAGAGATTGCGGAGAGATCGCACGTGAGAGAGAGACTGGGTAAGAGAGATCGCATGTGTGGAGAGAGACCCGGTAGAGAGATTGCAGAGAGAGAAGAAGACCCGGTGAGAGGAGATCGCACGTGGGAGACTGCACGTGAGAGGTCGCCTATACAGTAGACCCCGGTAGGGAGTCCCCAGCTCAGAGAGAAGTTTTCCTGCTCAGGAAGTCCCCTGCTCAGAGTGCTGTACAATAAAGGTTGTCCGCAGAAGAATCCTGTGGTCGTACGCCTTTTCCTGCTGGCGGGAAGTGGGGCGCGCGACACCCAGATGTCCTTCAACAGAGGAATGGGTACAGAAATTGTGGTACATTCACACAACGGAGTACTAGTCAGCTATTAGAAACAATGACTTTATGAAATTCTTAGGCAAATGGATGGAACTAGAAAATATCATCCTGAGTGAGATAACCCAGTCACAAAAGAACAGACATAATATGCAGTCACTGATAACCGGATACTAGTCCAAAAAGCTCAGAATACCCGAGAAACAATTCACAGACCTTATGAAACTCAAAAAGAAGGAAGGCCAGAAAGTAGATGCCTCAGTCCTTCTTACAATGTAGAACAAAACACTCATGGGAGAAAATACAGGGACAAATAGAGGAGCAGGGATTGAAGAAAAGATCACCCAGAGACAGCCTCACCTGGGGATCCACCTCATTTGCAGCCACCAAACCCAAGCACTATTGCTGATGCCAAGTAGTGCTTACTGGCAGGAACCTGATATGGATGCCTCCTCAGAGGCTCTGCCAGAACCATACTGATACAGATGAGGATGCTTGCAGCTAACTGTCATACTGAGCATGGGGACCCCAGTGAAGGAGTTAGAGAAAGGACTGAAGGAGCTGAAAGGGTTTGCAACCCCCCCCACCACAGCTCCCAGGGACTAAAACACAAACAAATGAGCACACATGGAGAGACCCATGGCCCCAGTTGCATATGTAGCAGAGGACAGCATTGTCTGGCATCAATAGGAAGAGAGGCCTTTGGTTTAGTGCAAGTTCATTTTCCCAGTTTAGGGGAATGCCAAGGCGCTTAGGTGGGAGTGGGTGGTTGGGAGAGGGAGCACCTTCACAGGAGCAAGGGAAGGGGGGATGGGAGTGGGAGAAAGGGTGATGACATCTGAGCCTGCCAATCACAGTGGCTGCTTCCTCCTTTCTGGAGACTGCTCAGTGAGATGGTTCTGCCTCCCAGGTGACAGAAATCAGTTTGGGTTTTCTTTTTTTTTTTTTTTTTTTTTTTTGTACTCTCTCTTAAACTTGCTAGAAATTACCCTTGGAAGTTCCCAAGTATTGAAGTTCTGAAAGAAATTTCACAAACAGCCTAAAAATTCCTTTTTGTGGAAATGAAAAACTTTGCTCTCACGGAACAAGTAATCAAGCATTATTCTCCAAAGAGCCATTTCCTCTCTGTGAGCACAAAAGCCCATTTTGGCATCTTCATAAATGGAACTGTTTTATAAATGACCATGCTAGCATTCAAGAGGGGCAACCCAATCAGAAAATAAGGGCCCTGGCAGTGGTGGGACAAAGCTTTCAACAATGAGAAACTATCTGAATTGTGTGTGTGTCTATGTATGTGTCTTTGTGTATCTGTGTACCTGTATGTCTGTAAGTGTGTGGTATGTGTGTATGTGTGGCATGTATGTGCATATATGTGTTTGTGTGTGCATATATTTTTGTGTGCATATGTATGTGTGTTTGTGTATGCACACACTTGGGGTGGAACCTAGATCCTCCTGCATTTTAAGCACCTGCTCTAACTTGAAGGCACGTGCCCACTCTAGGACAGAATCTCAAAGACACCAAGCAATTCCAGACCCACAATATTATTAACTGTTTAGACACCCCCAACACAGAGAAGAAAGGAAAAGAAAAGCTGATTAAAACTTGTGAGGGAAAATGCTGCTTCAAAAATTAATTCTCAATTTGGATAAACCACAACACAAAGACTTAGAATGAAGATGATGTTGTGGGGTATCTGTCTCCCAGAACAGACTGCTTGGACACCAGCTTACGCCAATAGAAGTCTTTATTAGCCAGCAGCTGGCTGTGCTGGTGTCTGGGATCCCAGCGAAGCCCTGAGCCTTTCTCACAGTGAGCTTTTAAGCACACGCACACACAGACACACACAGACACACACAGACACACAGACACACACACACACACACACACACACACACACACACACATTCTGGGTTGGCATACTTCAGTTAACAAGAAGATTTAGCCAGAAATGAAACTACTGAATCCAAAAAGCCATTTGGAGACTTTCCCAGAACTATGACTTTGACGGATTAGGTCTCCGTTTTCATTTTAGCAAGTCGTACTGTCTACGTGCTGAGTCTTGTGCCTGCCTGGTACTTTCATCATGAGGTCAGCTGTGCTGAGGTCTGAGAGCCTAAACAGCCAACTCTCAAAGTATTGAAGTCCAGCAATCAAAAGTTCCCTTTTGGCTCACCTAATTAGCATGCCCAATCAAAATTAAACACCTCACCCTAACACAAGGTTTTCCTTTTTTTCTTTTATAAACTGCCTCTTGCTTATGGACCACATTTGTCTCCTCTCTGTCCACGGGCAGTCCTTTGTCCTTTGGGGTAAATGTCCCTCCCAGTGCCTTGTCTTTTTCCCCCTCCCTTGTCCTCTATCTCCTGTCTTTGTCTCTTATCCTCTGACCTTTGACCTTCTCAGGCAAATAAATCTTTATGCTGAGAACTGGGTCTTGGAGTGTTCTGTGCTGATTCTGGTCTTTTCGGACCTGAGCCTATTACATATGACACAGACATTCCTCGAGGTCAACAACCCGTCATTCCAGGCACACTCTGGCCATTGCACAGCCTACCCAGAGAAGGCCACTTTGGAAATGGCACACAGTTCTCTTGTCCTCTGTGGTAGTCAACTCTCCAAATGAAGACAAAGGCTGGCTTTACCTCACAGTTTGAGAAGTCCTCCTACTAGGGCTGCTTGGTGTTTTTCCTGTGGGCATAAAGGAACCTATTGGCAGCTTGTTGCAGAAGAGAAATGCTCATCTCCTCCCTCGAAAGAAGGGGCTCAGATTGAACTACGCCCTATAAAGCCTTTTCCCTGGAAACCTAAATCCCCCGCTAAGTCTGCCACCCTAGCGACCAAGCATCCAACACTTGGGCCTGTGGGAAGTACTTAACACCCAGACTCTAGTACTGTAAGTGAATCTACTGGGGGTGTGGTGATGGGTAACAACTCTTAGCATTCTTCAAGCACTCAGTTTTAAATGTTAAGGCTAATTAACCAGTAATGTCATCACGCTTTATGTTGTGTGCTAATGAAGGCCACACAGGAACTACTGTAGTGACCGCATTAGAAGAAGGAGGAGGAAATTAGCATTTATGAGTTCTAATTAAGTTTTGGCTCCCAGACACAATATATTTTGCATTTCACTAAAAATAGTGAACCTTTAAATTATAGAAGGAAGTAAAAAAAAAAAAAACCCAAATAACTATAAGAAATTTGAGTCAGAAATGACACCATTTATGTTTTTTGATTTATGATTTTTTCACAGCCTATCCAGAGGTCCATGATCAATAGGAAAACCAGATTTACCATCAAGAGAGAATGAGACAAAAAAATTAATAATAAATATAAATATATTGTAGAAACATTATTTATTTTAAATATCACCCATTTGTTATTACTATTGCCATTGCATGATAATACTAACCCACAGAACTAGAGACGGGTCTATAGAAACAGCTCAGAATATTTAAAGTAAAGGTTATTTACTTTTACCACCTTCATTTTGTCATAAATACCATGACTATCAGAAGTTCTTCAATGCCTTTAAAAGTAAAAATAAAAAACTTTTTCCATGAGGAGAAAAAGGTTAAAACAATAAAGGGAGCGCTGGGGTATACCTCAGTGGTATAGCATTCACCTAGCATGTACGTGTGTTGTGGTAAATACTATGAGGAAGGCTTAACCCTTTATCCGCCCTCCTGTAGTCTTACTCCGAGGACACTCCAGTGTGGAGGCGAACACACACATGCTGTCCCCACACCACTTGGGACTCCAGGTGTGGTTCACTCCACCACCCCTGCTGCTTCTGTCCATGGTGGATACGACCACAATGCATGTTCCATTTCTCCACTGCTCAGCACAAACATGACTCCAAAGCCCGGTAGCCTTTCAAGCAGGTTTATGTATTAAATTCTCAATCTACAGACCCTCTACACAATAAGATTACATCCAATGGACAAAGATATAAACTGCCCTTCTATATGAGATAAAATGACCTGTAGAAACCCTTAAAATATTTATATCTACCTATTGCCAGTTACAGCCACCTGGATCTAGATCCTCCTCCAGCTCCATCTTGACTCCCCCAGCTCCATCTTGACTCCCCCAATCGCCTTTCCGCCTCCTCCTCCACTTCCGCTCCCCGGAGTGAAACCGCAGGGCCCTGGATTCAGACCCAAGCACCACAGAACAAGCATCTGAGTTAAATAAACACATAATAGAAAGCTCTGGAAGCAACAGGGTTCCATGTGAAACGTATAAATAACGCTGGCACAGAATGAGGTTTTATCTTTCTCCAAAGTAATCTGGGGAATGCCTACGATGCCTTAGTTATGGCTAAGGGACAGCGTCTCCATCTATTTTGGTGGCCCTGCCGCTTTTTCTCCTTAATTAGAGTCTCCATATTGCCTGGCCATCTGTTTCTGGGTCCTTCCAGAGCTTTGGTGATGGAAGGGGTATTTTATGATCTCATCCCTTTAGTGGGAGGAAGATCATACATTTATCTGATCATTTGGACTGGAGGACCCTCATGATGTTTGCTGTGTAACTGCTGAACACTCTCTTCACTGCAGAGGTTCCCAATATTTCTGATTGACCTTTCACAGCTGTCGAGAACGAAGATGCCATTTGCAGGACATATTCTTCCTACTTCTCAGCACTGACCTTAGGGTGTCTTCTGCTGCTTGATTTATTATTTGAAAGAAATATTTGGGTTTTCTCGTATGCATTGATTCTCCCTACACAGAATCATTTGGCTGTTAGTTGCAGTTCTGTTTGCGTGGCCACTAGTCCTGACCAATTCTTTGACACCACCTTCTCAGTTTTTCACCTTTTCTCAAACACTCGGGTACACTGTCTGCAACAATGGCTTTCTATAGTCCTTATGATCTCCGTACATGCACGTTCCTTCTCTTAGCAAGAAACAAAATGTACACTTTCAGCAATATACTCTGAGGTGGCCTCATGTCTTGCTTTGACCCAAGGAGAAGGAAGGAAGTGCTGTTCTGGGCCTAAAGTGAGATCTAAGGAAGACTTCTGCTGTTTATTTGGAACTTGCCTGCCTTGGAAAGAAATCTGGGCTAAATCAAGAGAGGTCATGAAGACAGGTTCTTGGGGAGAAGAACTAAGAAGGAAAGGCCACATGAAAGCAAATCAAGGAGTCTGGCATACACATGAACCTCACCATTCCCACAAGAAAAGAATCCAGAAAGCTGAGAGCCCTTGGAACTGTCTTTTTTAATGTGCCAGAGATGACCATGCGGCTGAGACCATCTTATTTTCTGCTGTGAGCCTGCTGCCCCGATCTGCACCACGTAGAGGAGAGAAGAGCCATTTACATGCTTGAGTCCCTGACCTACAGATATGGAAGTGAATGCACGTTCTATGGCAGTTGTGTAGCTGGCAGAAATAGTTCGATATACCGTCGTAGCAACTGCCTCGAAGATTAATGCTACCCTGCCTATACCTCCTTGTAATGTGACACTGCCATGTGTCCCATCAAAAGGTAGGAAACTGTGGCCACAGGTCAACAGAATACAACAAAAGAAAAGCTGTAGAAGTCCCACAAAAAGCCTGTTAGCAGAAACCTAAACTAAACTATGCAAAAAGAAACTAGGATGCCCTGGCTGACAGCCAACAGAAACTTGAATGAGGCCATCTTGAAGCTCTTCCAGAAAATTCCACAAAATACACAAATCAGCCCAGACAAGTTCATCAACTCTGCTGTCTCTGAAAAACAATTATTGTTTTAAGCCACTAAGCCTAAAGACAGTGTCTGTGCATCAGATTATAATGGATAAAAAATGTTCACCTACATGGCCGAATCCTACTGCAACCCATAAGTCCAAAATGGCTGTACAATTTAGACAGTCATCTATGGGTTGATGTTAAGGTGATATGAATGCTTAGACAGTGGAGAGGTAGGTGAGGAAAAGGCTAAGAAACCGGAAGAGGAGGAGAGAAAGGGAGATTCGAGGAGGAATCAATTTGGAGCTGGAGAAGGAGAATCTAGATCCACTTGGTCTTAATTGGCAATAGGTAGATATGAATATTTTTAGGGGTTTCTACTGGCCTTTTTATCTCATATAGAAGGGTAGTTTGTATTTTTGTCCATTGCATGTAAACTTATTGTGTAGAGGGTTTGTGGATTGAGAATTTAATATATAAACCTGTTTGATAAGCTACCGGGCTTTGAAGTCATGTTTGCACTGGACAGTGGAGGAAAGGAACACACAGGGGTTGGTTGTATCCACCCGGGACAGAAGCAGCAGGGCGGGCAGAGTGAACCACCTGGGAAGGAAACCACGTGAACAGGGTGGCTTGCAGACCATGTGACAGAGTCCCTGTGATCAGCTCCACACTAGAGCGGAGTCCACGGAGTGCCATTCACTTAACATTTTCGGCAACAGTCATCACTGTTAGAGGGCCAGCACAGTGGTCAGATCCGCAGCTCTAGTATTAAACTTCTTGGGTTTATTAGAACTGTACCACTAACAAAGAAAGTGAATACGAGTTTCTTTGTTGGCAAAATAGGGATTGTAATAGTAAATACATCAATGGGGTCTCAACAGGCAATTAGTGAAACATCTACATAATATATATTTAGTAAATGTTAGGCAGACTCACTTTTCAAAGGCACAAGGTAGATTTTTATGGAAAGTCTTTTACAAATCTTCAAGTCACATCCTTTTGGGATCTTTTTATAAAATTGAACTGAGAATGAAAAGCCCACATTCCATAGCCCTCCAAACCTTCTTCAGGGTTGTCATGGCATTTCTGAAAGGATTATAGAGGAAATGATATAGGGCATTTTTATGGGATGGCTCTGTAAGAGGGAATACTTCTACATGATAATTTAAAACAGTTTTGAGCAAAGCCTTAAGCCCTGTTGTTTTTTTTTTTTTAATTGCTACTTTCCATTACTTCTTAAACTAGGATTCTGAAAACTTCAGGTTTCCTGTCACTATGAAGATAAACATCAAAATACTTGTTTATGTTGATGTTATCAGACAGAAACATTCACGAGCTCTTGTATTGTGCTGTTTCATAGATCAGTGAGACTATCCATTCTGTGATATAGCAGAAAAATGTAGAGAAAGGGCTGGCAAGATGGCATAGCCAAGACTGGGGACTCAAGTTCAAGCCCTGGGATTCACACAGTAGAGGAAAAGACTGATTCTCTCAAGTGACCCTTCGGTCAACACATGCACACTTTGGCACAAGGCACCTACATGTACACATAGCAAATATATTCATAAATGTAATTTCAAAGTTTAAACAACAAAACAAATAAATTCAGTCCTTAATCACTGAAAGCAAGATTAAACAGTTGAAAATTGAAAACTTAATTAAATGAAATGGTATTATTATCAATATATCATGAATTTATACACTGGGAATAAGGAACCGGTAAACTGTGGAATCTATTTGATTACAATGCAAATTATTTGTTTGTATTAATTAGATATACTTCAAGAACCTCCTCATGACTGAGACATCAAAGTTGTTAAGGCAACAGAATGAGAATGAACTACGTTCTTAAATTGATAAGTGAGATGAAAATACTCAATAGCCAGAGGCAATGCTATAATTAGGGTACATTTTAAATAACTGTACCCAGAAAATGTACATAGAAAATGCTACCAAAATTTATGTATATTCTTCTTATACCCTTTAGAGTTTTCCTTAACTGAGGTTACTACAACAAAATAGTAATTGCAAAAAAAAAAAAAAAAGACAGAAATATATTTGTTCAGTTTTCCTGGGGGGCTGAGAAGTCTATGGCCAACACACCAAAAGTTTCTGAGGACCCACTTCCCGGCGAGTAGAAAAGTTGTGTTCTTACATGGAAGAGAGACAGAGGCCAAGAAATAGAAACAAGAGATGGAAATCCACAGGCAGTGTGAGCAAGTTCTCTGGTGTGTCTTCTCCTGCCTAACCTTCTATACCTAGTCGCCTTTCAAAGGCTCATCTTCGAATGCCATCATTCTGAGAATTGCTGTTCCACAGGCAAACCTTTAGGACAAACTCCATCCATAATGGTAGTGGAAGGGTTACTGTGACATGCGTATCCCACAGTAATAATTATATTTCTTGTCATGCATGTGTTCTTAGTGGGTTTCTGTAATAGGTTTTCTCCACCAATGAAATAAGCCAATTCAACAAATTAAGTCTAAAAGCAGGATTATTCTGGGACAGCTCTCAGGTGGGTTCGCTGGTCTCAGAGAATGAGGTCAAGGAAGTAATAAGAGACAGGGAGACAAAGAAAGAAAGGGCATTCTGCAGAGAGGAGAATGCAGAGGTGGGGAAGGAGGAGGGACAGAGGGAAGGGGAGGGAGATCGGTTGGCTGGGGAGTTCTTTATCGGTTGGCTGGGGAGTTATAGGCACACACCTGGCCTACCTGACAACGGTAGATGATAATGGAACACATGTCTGTGGCTCCTCGTTCTGCCTTTGACATCCATGTTCTCCTAGTACACAGAGCTCAATAACTTTGTCTACGCATTGCTGCTCACAAAGTCTTGGACTCTGTAGTGACCTCAAGAAAAACCTGCAACACACCTTCTTGCAACTGGAAAAACACAGGGAAAAAAAAATCTTTGAAAGGAGATTTCAGGAACAGTACAGCACAGACTAATTTTTAAGTTAGCTTAATTGGCACGTTTAAGTTATTTTATAATGGTGCTCAGTCTGTGGTGAAGCGCCTGTTTCTTATTTTATCTACAGTTTCTGCAGCTCATGACTAATTTGCAGGTCTGGCCATGTGCCCATATGAGATTCACTACATACAGTTCAATAATACCTGAACTTGTCTAGACCTTTATTTAACAAGACAAATCAACCAGTCCACAATTATATGTCTCAGCAATAATTCATTGCTATAGTCTCTTTAGCTGAGCACAGTGGCACGTATACATATCCCACCACTTAGGGGCGGAGGCAGGAGACTCAGTTTAAAACCCAGTCTCCGCTGTATAATAAGTTAGAGGCCACTTGGGCTCTATGAGTCTCTGTCTTACAAAGTTCCTAGGTATTTCATATTAGCTTCGTTCTTTATTATCCCAAAGCAGTGTTCACAGCCCCAATTGCAGGCTGTACTCTGTGTAGCCCAGCACTGGAAATTCCAATTAGCTAGGCTAGGAGTATAGTTTAGGTGGCAAAGTGCTCACCTAGCACGCCCGAGTTGAATGTCCAGCACCACACAAAACCAGAATGATGGTAGGATAATCAAAAGCTGAAGGTCTTTCTCAACTACATACCAAGTGCACAGTAAGTCTGAACAATATGAGATACAGTCTCAAAAAAATAAAATCAATTGGAGCTGAAAAAATGGCTCAGTGGTTAAGCACACTGCACAGGACCCTGGATCAACTCCCATACACCATCTTCTGAGTGATGTGTAACTACCACCACACACACACACACACACACAACCACCACCACATACACACACAACTACCACACACATACACACACACACACACACACACACACACGCAACCACCTACACACACAAAAATAATATAATAAATCATTTTTTAATCAATTATCCTGAGTGATTCAGAGGATATCAATTAAGAATGTACTAAATGTAGAAAATTTAGAGTCCTCTCTCTGGAAATTTTTATTTGCATAAATTTCATATTCCGAATTGTCATTTTTTGCTAACATTTATAATTTGTGTGTGTGTGTGTGTGTGTGTGTGTGCTCACCACTTGAATGCAGATGGCCTTGAAAGTTAGAGGAGGACACCAAGTTCCCTGTACTAGAGTCACAGGCTATAGTGAACATTATGTGCTCTTCCAAAAGAAGAGCAACTACTCATAACTGAGCCACCTCCCCAGACCCCCAACGAGCTGCTCAAAAAGTAATGAGAATAAGGGTCTGATGTCAGTGCGCACAAGCTCCGGTCTTGGCTGCACAGTTAGTGAATGTGTGGTTTGAGGCAAGTTACTCAGTTTCTTACCCCCAGCTCCCCTCATTTGGAATGTGTGGGTAACACATTACAAAGACTATGGGATTCAGATTAATGATGCTGTGAGGTGTTTACCGAATATCCTACAGGGCAGCTATGAGAACGGCTGCTTGCATCTTGTATGTGTTGGTCAGCGAGGGCTGAGATTTGAACTCAGAAACTACTGCATTCTAAGTAAGTACATGTTGTACATATAGCTTGTGCCCCAGAGCCTATGTTTTAAATTGGGAAAATTGCTGTCAACAATTAAATTTGAAATCCTTAATTTCATTTTACTCAGGCACAACTTTCTTTGGAGAAAAAATGCTCCTCACAGGTCGGGTAAGATAGTTCACATATCTAATGCCCCTGCCCTGTTGGAAGCTGTAAGGAAGACAGACAGTTGGTGGGCGGAAGCACACACTGGTTCCGAAAGCAGATGGCTTGTGGCTGTTAACCTAGCGTAGCATGCAGATTTGAGACTGAGTCCAGGATGAGGTAATTGTACTTCAGGGATCCAGAAAACATAGTAAACAAACAAGCAAACACGTGCTAGGTGACCACTGAAGGCAGACATGTGGAATAAGAAAGCCAACAGTTCTTTTCTTCTAAGGTCTAAGAGCTGAGAGTATTTGTTCCTCCTTCCATGGAAGATAACTGTTCTCATTTCTGTTGCTGTGTAAAATATGTTGTTAAAATAAAATATGAAGACTGGGTAATAGAAAGGCACTTGACTGTATCTCTACCGCTACCCACCCCCTTTTTTCCCCAAATAGTTTTGTTCAATCTAGGCTGCATTTCGACTCACTGTGTAGCTGAGGATAACCTTTGAACTTCTAATCCTCCTGCCTCTGCCTTCCAAGTGCTGGGATTATAGGTGTATCCATGATGACCAGTTTATATAGTTGTAGGGTTAGAACCTTGGGGTTTCAGTCATGGTAGGGAAGTACTTTACCAACTGACCTACATCCCCTGTACACCTACACCACAGACCACCACCACCACCCCACACTATCCCACCAAAGCCACTAATGACATCTAATGCACTCTTGAGTGTGTGTGTGTGTGCGTGTGTCTGTCTGTCTGTCTGTATGGCTTCTATGAAGGAATGGACCTAAAGCCAAAGAGCCCTAAAGGCAGGCAACTTCCACCCTCCATCCCTATAAAAACCCTGAGAGTTTTTTTTCTGTTTTGCAAATGGGGGATCTGAGAGATCAGAATATCTCTACCCCCATTTTCCTCCTTCCTCAAGTCAGACTCAAATTTAAACTGTCCTCTGTGCTAGTCTGTCCCCTTGTTTTCCGGAAAGTGTGCAGTAGCAGGACCTTCAAATTCTGGCAACAAATCAGGCAAAAACTTAAATATAAAATATATCATCAGAAAGATAAAGCATCTAGGAAATACAAGAGCAAGCAGTTTCTACCATGAACAACTCAGAAGAAAAGACTAACTAGGGACTGGCAAAGATGCTCAGTGGTTAGAGCACTTGCTGTTCTTACAGGGGACCTGAGTTAGGTTCTCAGCACCTACAGGGTGATCACAAACATCTCTAACTTCAGTTCCAGGGACCTTACACCCTCTGACCTCAGAAGGTCTCCATACGCCATGCCATGGTACACATAAACTCAGGCAGGTATACATGCAGACATGTAAATAAAAAATACATCTTTTTTAAAAAGCAAGATTTAAGTTAGAAGAACTAAGTATTCTTGTCAAAATATTTAGTTCCGTTTCCGAGAAAAAAAATGATTTTTTTTCCTAACAAACAATTAACCAGAGAACTTTTTATTGACCATTAGAAGCTTCAGAAACAGAGAAGACAGGAAGCCAGGAAATTACTAGAAATAATGCAATTCATTAGGCTCATGAGACAGGACTAAAGACTTTCTAAATTAAAAATAATCACCAAGAAAAGCCATGTTAAACAACATCATGAAGTTTCAGAAAATGGCATAGGGGGGAAATTGTTAAAAAGCTTCCAGACGGGATGAAAATAAAGGGTTTCTAAAAGAAGAATTTAAAACTGTAATCTCATCTCTCAGTGTTTTACTGGAACAGAAAGGACAATGAGGTAAAATCTCTCAGCAATTTTCGTTGTCCATCCAGTCCTCACTCGGGCATTTCAATATGGAAAGTTACTGCATTTCTAGGCAAGAAGAGTCACCCCCCATACGAAGAGGAACAACAGCACCCAGATAGGAATGGGAGGAGGGCAGGGCCTCCTTCACCTCCTTCACCTCAGTTCTCTGTAGAGAAACAAAGGCCCTGCCTTCCCCTTGATTCTCAGTAGCATGTGGTGCAGGATTTTGCAGACCTTTAGGGTTGAAAGGTATCAGTCAGTGCATTGAGTGTTTTGTTTGGTTGGCTAGTTGTTTGTGCTTTGTGTTTTTTGAAACAAGGTGACACTATGCAAACCAAACTATCCTGAAACCGGATATGTAGACCAAGCTAGCCTCAGACTCAGAGATCTACCTGCCTCTGCCTCCTAGACTTGCCAGGCCTGTAGTTCATTTAACTAAGGATATTAATAGGATTGGACTTTTTTTTTAATGTGTAGCTCACTGATACAGCACTTACTTTGGAAGCCCTAGATCTGATCACCAACTGGTGAAGAAAAGGGGAAGGAAAGGGGAAAAAGGAAGGGGGAAGGAAGGAAAGGGGGAAAATTAAGAAAGAAGGTATGTGTCTGAAGTGGGATTTAGTTCCCAGATGGGAATTCATGTGCTAATGAATTGAGACTCCACCAGGAACCCCTCAGACTCTGACACTACCTACAGCAGACAATTCCTCACACCTCAATTAACACAATCAAGATAATCCCGAAAAGCCAAACTGATCTAGACAACTCCTAAGACTCTCTTCCCCACTGATTCTAGATTGTGTCAAACTGGCAGTTAAAAATAACCATCACAGCATAAGCAACAATAAGAGGATGATGTACACAGAAAATGAACAACCCGGGGATCACTGCATTAAGCAAGATAAGCCAGACTTGTAAAGACAAATTTTACATTTCTCTCATGTGCAGTGTATCTTTAAAAGTATACATATACATTATGTATACTCCATTAAAAATGGAGGCAACTCTTATACATAAAACGTTTAATTGGTGCTGGCTGACAGTTTCTGAGATTCAGCTCATCATTGTCATGGTGGGAAGCATGGCAGCATGAAGGCAGACTTGATGCTGACCCAAGAGTTCTGCATCTTGAGCTGGAGGCAACCAGGAGACTATCTTCTCGGCAGACAACCAAAAGGAGACTATCCTGAGCACTGGGCAGGGCCTGAGCATAGGAGTCCTCAAAGCCCACCTACACAACGACACACTTCCTCCAACAAGGCCACACCTCCTCCAATAAGGCCACACCTCCTAATAGTGTCACTCCCTATGGCCAAGCATTGAAACACATGAATCTGGGGGCAAACCTATTCAAACCACAATGAATCTAAGTGGTGAACTCTAGATTCGGTCCCTGTCTCAAAATAAATAGGATAGAGAGAGGAATAGAGGAAAACATTCAATGACCTCCATACCCACAAACTCACATGAACATGTACATAACACACACACACACACACACACACACACACACACAGAAATATGACTATAAGCAGGCATGGCAGTGTGTACCCACAATCCTTGTACTCAGGAAATAGAGGGATGAGGATCTTCTGAAGATCAAGGAAAGCCTGGTGTACATAGCAAATTCAGGGCCCTTCAAGGCTGTATGGTGAGAGAGCTGTGTAGCTGTCAGGGTAGGAATGGCTGCTGGCAGGATGACTCAGCAGGTAAAGGCATTGTTGCCAAGCCTGACAATCAGCTCTGATCCCAAAAGCCTCATGGTGGAAGAAGAAAGCCATTCCCATGAATTTCTCTGATCTCTACATATGTGCCATGGCATGCATGTACCCATATTCACACACATACAAATACACGCATGTAATTTTTAAAAATTTAACAAAGACTGGGAGGGAAGGAGGGAGGAAAGAAAGGAGGGAAGATCGAGGAAGAAACCAGTCTCTGAGACAATAGGAAGAATTCCAAAAGGAGGGGAAGGGAGAGTTTGAAAAATACACACATATCCATTATATACTTTAATGTGTGTGGTAGAAGGAGGAAGGGAGGCAGGAAGGAAGAGAAAACAAAAAACAAGAGGGATTCAGGAAAGAGGATGGTGTAAGAGCAGAGTGTCATATGTGTCATATATGTGTCATATGTGTGTCATATGTGTGTCATGTGTGTGTCATATGTGTGTCATATGTGTGTCATGTGTCATATGTGTCATAGTGTTTGGCAAATTCATAGCAAAACTCATTTACTCAAATGCAAACAAAACTTAATTTTAGAAAAGAGAGAAAGTAGATCCATCGAACGGCACAGAGTGAAGTGGCTGGAACTGCACTGGGGTCCGGAAGCTCAGCTGGAAAGATGCTTACCCAGCATGCACCAAGCCCTGAGCTTGGTCCCTAGTACCACCTAAGCCCAACGTGTGGTGCAGGCCTGTCATTCCTGCACTCGGGCACTGGAGGCAAGAACATCAGAAGCTCAAAGCCATCCTAAGCTGCTGTGCTGGCTAGTTTCACAACACTAGGTCACAAGCTAAAGTCTTCTGAGAGGAGAGGACCTCAGTTAAAAAAATGCTTCCATGAAATTGGGCTATTGGTGATTGATGGAAGGGTGCCATTCTATTGTGTATGGTACTACCTGTGGGCCGATGGTCCTGGTTTCTATAAGAAAGGCTCAGTCAGCCATTGGGGAGTAAGCCTTAGCCTCACTCCTCCATGACTTCTGCTTCACCTCCTGCCTCCAGGTTCCTGCCCTATTTGAATTCCTATCTTGACCACCTGCGGTGGTTTGAGAGAAAATGGCCCCCATGGGCACATAGAGAGTGGTACTATTAGGAGGTGTGGCCTTGTTGGAGTAAGTGGTCACCAGGGCTGGGCTTTGAGGCTTTAGAAGCTCAACACCTGGGCCCGGTGGCTCAATCTTCCTTCCTGCCACCTGAGGATGAAGATATCAAACTCTCTGTCCCTCTCTAGTAAAGTGTCTGCCTACAGTCTTCCATGCTTCACACCATGACGGTAATGTACTAAACCTCTGAATTATGAGCCAGCCCCAATTAAGTGTTTCCCTTTATAACAATCGCCACGGTCATAGTGTCTCTTTACAGCAACAGAAACCCTAAGACACGTGCTTTGATGATAAACTATAACGTAACATGGAAGCCAAATAAACCTTTTCTTTCCCAAGTTGCTTTGGTCATGGTGTTTCATCACAGTAACAATAACCCTGACTAAGACAGCTAGCAAATACATTTCAAGATAGCTTGGGCTACATGAGGTGGTGTGTGTGTGTGTGCATGTATATGTGTGTGTGTATCTCTGTGTGTGTGTGTATAGTGTGTGTCTGTGTGTGTAGTGTGTGTGAATAAGTGTTTTTGTCTGTGTCTGTGTTTGTGACTGTGTGTGTGTGTGTGTGTAGTGTGTGTGTAAATGAAAGATAAATGAAAAAAGAGAACCTGAGGTCATTAATCCTGGTTAAAAGTATGGCTGGGGAAATCATACGCCCTTGGGAGAGCCCACTACATCTTCTAAACAGGTATGTTATTAAGATACCTTCTAAGTATTTTGTTTATACCTATAGGTCTGTGGTACTTTCAGCTTAGGTCAGAGAAGTTTCTTTGTGTGGTACAGGATAGTCGATAGAGACTCATACATGGGCAAAGCACAGAGAATAAGTAATCCCATGCTCAGCAAACCCTACCCACCAGGGCTCAGGACATATCTAAGAGAACAGAAAACAAAACAAAAGCAAATGTAGGAGCCAGGGAAGGGGAGGGAATGCTCTGAAACGACATCTTCTGGACATGACGAGGCCATTACCATAGTCACTTCACAACAGCTCTGGTTACCGGCACGTGATCAATCCAAGTGACATTCTGGTACTGTCTTAGTCAGGGTTTCTATTCCTGCACAAACATCATGACCAAGAAGCAAGTTGGAGAGGAAAGGGTTTACTCAGCTTACACTTCCACATTGCTGTTCATCACCAGAGGAAGTCAGGACTGGAACTCAAGCAGGTCCGGAAGCAGGAGCTGATGCAGAGGCCATGGAGGGATGTTACTTACTGGCTTGCTTCCCCTGGCTTGCTCAGCCTGCTTTCTTATAGAACCCAGGTCTACCAGCCCAGGGATGGCTCCACCCACAATGGGCGGGGCCCTCCCCACTTGATCACTAGTTGAGAAAATGCCTTACAGCTGGATCTCATGGAGGCTTTTCTTCAACTGAGGCTCCTTTCTCTGTGATTAACTCCAGCTTGTGTCAAGTTGACACAAAAACAGCCAGTACAGGTACCAATGAGGAAGGGGCCCATGAGGCTCAACTGGGCTGAGGAGCTTCTGGCAACTGACTGATGGAGTAAAGGGAGTCTTTTTCCCCTGGATATGGCCATTGAGAGGTTAGCCATGCTCATGGAGGAAGCAATAGGAAGCAGAAAGAGGGGAGGGAGGGTGCAGGAGGGAGGGTGCAGGAGGGAGGGTGCAGAAGGGAGGGTGGAGGAGGGAGGGTGGAGAAGGACCGTTTAGGGGTCCTGGGAGTCAGAAAGGAGAGCCGGGGATAGATATGACTGAGATGTGTACAAACAGTCTTAAAGGAATCTGGGTCTTGGGTGATGTTGTCCAGCCGATGACTGTCCCCTGTCCCTCCATACTGACTCACACCCACATTCTTGTCATAGATACGTCATTATCCAAGGAGAGGCAAACCATCTGTGACGGGAAAAGACTTAGGGGGAGGAGAAAGGCAGCCTTAGTGCAAGCGAGCACTCCAAAGATATGTCTAACATAGCAATCCAATCACGGAAGTGCAGGCCGTGCTCACAGGAGCCACCTCTTCTCTGACAAAGCAAAGACACATTCACTAAGTTACTTCTGTTCACAGTAACTTGCAAACCGGCCCTTAAGGTCCCCACATTTACCCTGGCTTCGTTCTTTCCATCTTTGGCTTATAGAAAAACTTTCAAGAAGAAATTTCGCAGATCATGAGGGAAACTGAAAAAAAAATCTTTACGTGGAGGAAATTATAACACACAGTAGTTTAACTGAATATTGCACTGTATGGCGACCTCTACTGGCCAAATAAATGAACCACTAAAACTGAGGGAAAGAAAAAAAAAAACAGATTTGGTTTTGTCAGTGGAGAACTTGAGAAGATAATTTGAGAGAAATGCTACTTAGAATTGTTACGTTCCATGGCATTCTGAGTACTTTTAGTTTTAAAAGAAATCTCTCTATGTTTCAAACTTATGAAGTAGAAAAAAATAATATAATAAACACACACCTGCTACCTTATTATACCTTAACATTTTGGCAGATTTACCAGTCTGTCTGTATATGTATGAGTATATATGTGTGTATGTATGTATGTATGTATGTGTTTGTATGTGTTTATGCATGTGTGTATGTATATTTGTGTGTATGCATGCATGTTTATATGTGTGTGTGTATGTATGTATGTATGTATGTATGTGTTTGTATGTGTTTATGCATGTGTGTATGTATGTTTGTGTGTATGCATGCATGTTTATATGTATGTGTGTATGTATGTGTGTATGCATGTATGTTTGTATGTATGTGGGTATATATGTGTGTATTTATATGTATATGTGTGTATGTATGTATGTATGTACGTATGTATGTACATATGTTTGTATGCATTGGAGGATAGAGAAGCAATGAAGACAGAGCCTCACTTTGCAGTCCAGATGGGCCTGGAACCCCCAGCTGTCATCCTGTGTTAGCCTAAACTTGTGGGATCAAAGGCTTGACCTAAAGGCTTGTTTTGTTTTGGGTTAGAAGCAGTTGGCTAAAGACCTAACCAGAGCACCAGCTCCGGGTCTCCCTGCATACTAGGCTAAGAAGGAGGAAAGAATACAGAGCAAAGAAGGCAGAAGTAATGGGGTAACATCAAGGTGTTTGATCAGCATAACTGTGCAGGAACACTGGAAGTAAGGATTTCTAAGTGCTGACAGAGCTTCAGACTTAAACACAGGGAAGCAAGGGGTGCACTCAGCTAAGCCATCGATGCTGTAAAGCCAAGCAGTCTGGTTGATCTTTATCAGCTGCTGAAGATGGCCCTTACTGCCCTAAGGGATGTGGGAGTGCACAGCCACACAGGCCATGCCTCATCCTTCAACACAGACTCATCACCACCGCACTCCACAATCCCATCTTATGTAGTAACCCTTCCCAGAGACCTCGGAAAGAAGAGCAGAGACACCACTTATGGTTGTAGTCTCTGCCAAAATGTTTCTTCCAGACCTTGCTACATCCCTTCAATAGCTCTCTGCCTCTCCACATCTGGGACATCTTCAGACTCCCACCTCAGATTTTAAAAACAACCAAGGAAATTATAAATTACCGTGAACAAAAATGTTGAGGTTTGGTCTGTTGCTATGTTTTGCAGTGTTTAATACTGGCTCCCAAGGTCTGGTTGCCCCCAGGGACTGGGGGTCCTCACATTCACCAAGCGATGCTGGATAACCTCCCCCCAAGTTATCCCTGATTGGTTAATAATGATGCAGAAGAGAGGCAGGCAGGGCGTCAATCTTTTGAAGGAGGTTTGAGAAGGAGTAAGTCAGAGTAAGAGGCCCAGACAGAACATGGCAAGTTCTATCTCTGGGTTATTGCCAGGAAAGTAGACAAATTAGCATACAGGGTTGATACCCACCCAGCTGTAGTGCTGTTAAGACTTGTTATAAATATAAAGGTTCTGTGTCACTTATCTCGGAACTAAATGACCAAAGGGTAGGGTGAAACTCTCTAATTGTTAACCACAACACAAGAAAGCAAAAAGCAAGTGAAAAACCTGTTTCACAGAACTTGGGGTTAAATTTCCACTTCAGGGACAACCTGTTCCCATCGCAGAGTCCCTCCAGCTTGGAGCCGGTCACATGGGGACCTGTCTATGAGGCTCTGCTAGAGTCCACGATGATGCAGATTTACAACAGACTGGAGGCTTCTGTGCAACTTTTTCTAAGTCTTCAAGAACACGTGATATTTGGTGGCTGGAGTAGAGATGGATCTCAATTGGTAGGATGTTTGCTTAGCATCCCTTCACTCCTAAACTGACCATTAGAGGCCAGCGATCCTTGGAGAACAGAGATAAGAATGTCCTTCTTAATGTGGAGAGCTTTGGGGCCGCTTTCAACACCGGGCCAGGACGAGGAAGTAAAGCTCAGGCAGGAATCTGACTTTAGGCTAGAACAAAGAAGTAGTCTTCAGGCATGAATATGACGTTGGCCTAGGGAAGTGGCCCAGAGATCTTAATCATCCCGATAAGCCCTTATGGCCCTGCTTGTTCCCTGACTATTTGTGTTTACTGTCTTCCTTGTTCCCTTAACCCAGAACTGACCTTATTACTTGCATGTAATTAAAATGGAATAAAAGCAGATTGGGGGAAAATAATAATAAACCCACCTCAGCCTCAGAACTGGCTGGGGTCATGCTACAATTTTGTCTGCTTGTCTTTTTTTTTTTTTTTTTTTTTTTTTTAAATCCTCCTCCTGCCCTGCAGAACCTGTTGACTGACTGAGCTGGCTTTGTCACCTTAACTACACAGAAAGCTTGAGACCAGCCTAGGCTACATAGGATGCTGTGTTAACAAAGGAAACAGAAACACTGACAGCAAGATACCGAAGTTATTCTTAGGTTTGGGCCTTCAGCCCGAGGAGGGGAATGAGATAAATTAGGCATTATCCAGATTTGGGCATGATTAGCATGAAGGAGATAGATGCAAATTAAAGGTCAGGTTTCTAGGCTTCCCAGCTTTTGCTTGCCTGGGGGATCCACATGATGTCAGTGATTATTAGAAAAGTCACTAAACATTGCTATAATAGTTTTATATATTTAAGACTTCCATGTTGCAGTTCCAAAAACAGTGGTCCCTCTCATGAAGGGCTTGTTTTATGTTTTCCCCCCATTAACATTTTCAACTTCCACTTCATAAGAATACGGGGTTTTCATGACAGGCTTTTAGGAGCATAAAATATATGTAATATATATGAAATATATATGTATATATAAATATATGTGAAATGCATACTTTTCTGCCATACGAATTTGAAAGGGGGTTGGTGGATAAGGACGCTTTTATGTTCTATATTTATAAGTCACGTGCTTTATCATGTGCACTTTGTATTGTAGGAAGGGATCAGCACATGATACCCTGTAAGTTGCTCAGCACATAGACTCCATCATTGCTTTGTGTATAGTTAACCTCTAGCCCAGGAAAGAAGCCTCAGCAGCCGAGAGGAGCTACAAGCCCAAATGCACAGACAATAATAAGAGGAAGGAGAAAGGGGTAAGGAGAGACGCTGACCAGCTCACTACAGAGAGCCAAGGCTGAACTGTGGAATAATTAACCTGCCCTGTACAGTGTGTTAGCTGGAGATGCTGAGCTCCTGTCTTCTCACTGATAGCAATCCGAGTTATCATGGAGATTCCATTCCTTTCTCTGCTCACTGGCATTTACGGTTCGAAGCAGCACAGCCTATAGTTACACATTGATTCATTATTGAAATCATGGCCTTTCTCACCCGAGGTGAAGGTGAGAATCCTAGGTTTGTTTTTACGGTTGATGATGTTAGAGATGGAGCCCAAGTCCTTGAGCACCACCATCAAAACCCCGAAGTTTCTATGGATGAGGTAAGCATAGCTCATGATAGCAAAGGTAAGACAATGCTCCCAAAAAAATTCTGTGCAAAATTATATGAAAGCTATAAAAAGGGGGGGTCAGCAGTAGCTACACTGCCGAGTATTTATAACATATCAGGGACTGACCTAAGTGCTTTTTTTGTCCTAAATGTCAATCCTCACAACACTCCTATAAAGGAACTTCTACACTAATCTCATTTTCCAGGTTTCCTTGGACTAGACAGTTAATGAAACACAGAACCTATAGGCAAATGGAACCAGTGCTCCCTTCCTCCAATGCTGGTGCTTCCTTATTCTGATGCCAGTGCTCCCTTTAATGCCAGTGCTCCCTTACTCCAATGCCAGTGCTCCCTTACTCCAATGCCAGTGCTCCCTTACTCCAATGCCAGTGCTCCCTTACTCCAATGCCAGTGCTCCCTTACTCCAATGCCAGTGCTCCCTTACTCCAATGCCAGTGTTCCCTTACTCCAATGCCAGTGCTTCCTTACTCCAATGCTGATGTCATGCCAAGAGTCCTGGGAAGTGCATGGAAATCCTGCTGATCTGGCTTCACCAAGCTCCTCCTACTGTGGTTCTAGGGCTGCTAACCACATTCAAAATGTGCTGACAGTAGCCCTCTTCTGAAACCTAACTGCACAGAACTGAATGTCCCCTTCACAGAAAAATCTCTGCATCCCTTAGCATAAGGAAATTAACATTTGTTACCGACTCTGGTGACTGTGACCTAAGTTGAAGATGAGTTCAGCTAACATGCTGTTGAGACAAAATATTATTCTTTTCTAGCTAAAATAATCTTGTGTTAAGAAAGATTATTAACACCGTTAGTTATTAAATGGGAGGCTCTGGCAGCCCTGCCTCATGATCTCATGACTTATTTGCAAAGGATGCTGCAACATGAATTCTAAGTCAGAGAAAAATAGAATGTGGAGATTGACTGTGTGTGTGTGTGCATTTTAAGATTTGTATATTTATTTCATGTGAGTACACTGTTGCTGTCTTCAGACACACCAAAAGAAGGCATCAGATCCCATTACAGATGGTTGTGAGCCACCATGTGGTTGCTGGGATTTGAACTCAGGACCTCTGGAAGAGCAATTAGTGCTCTTAACCGCTGAGCCATCTTCCCAGACTGGAGATCAACTCTTAAAGAATGGAGCAAGTCAATTCTGGCTTGTAATCACTCTCTGTATCCCCCAGTAATTCATAGAAGAAAAAAAAAAAAAAAAAAAAGAAGTGTGGACTCAGGGTTCTGGGCTCTCATTTTACTAAGGAGAAAACTCACTAGCCTCAGGAGAATAATAATACCTGCTATACAACGGACTTATCCTCAGTGAAACCACAGTTAACGAACGTATCTCCTTATAACACAAGCCTTGAAGAGTAAGTAAGCTAATATGTATAACACACTTAGGAAAGTATCTGACATCTATCAGTCAAACAACTCATGTTGGAAATGTGCTGTGTAGTCAGAATTCTGCTCTTCCCTACCCCCAGTTCATATAAGGGAACCTGATGCTCAATGGAGTATTGCAATGTGAGAACTTTGTGGTACATGGTGGTCCACATGAATAATCCAATTACTCAGAAAGCTGAGGTGGGGAATCTGGATTTCAACCAATGCTGGAATATATATTGGCACAGTCTTATGAACAAAATAAATTGTAAAAGATAGATATGGCCTTCTGGGAAATTATCAAGTGATAAGAGGTTTACAGTCATGGAACTCCTGTCCTTATAAAAGTCACGTTACAAGGAGCTGGTGGCCCACCCACCATGTGAGGACACAGGAAGAGAGTGAGGTCATACCAGACACACACTTGGAGCTTTTCTACCCTTCATAACTATGAGGGACAAATTTATATTGTTCATACTTGATCCAGCCTCTGGTATTTTGTTATAGTTGTTCAAAATGGACTAAAAGGTGCTAGATATGACCATGATAATTACTAATATCTGGCCCAAGGGACTCAGTCTAACCTCCCATAGAGAACGTAGCAAAAACTGCAGTGGGAGAGGGGGCACCTTTGGGATGAGCTAGAAACCTAGGGGAATAGAATCTGTGAGAGTAACCCTAGCTAAGACTCTTAGCAATGGGGAATATGGAGCCTGAACTGGCCACCTCTGGAGGGACTGGGATACCAGCCATAAAAGCTTCAACCTAGGGCTGGAGAGATGGCTCAGTGGTTAGAGCACTGGCTGCTCTTCCAGAGGTCCTGAGTTCAATTCCCAGCAACCACATGGTGGCTCACAGCCATCTGTAATGAGATCTGATGCCCTCTTCTGGTGTGTCTAAAGACAGCTACAGTGTACTTATATATAATAAATAAGTCTTAAAAAAAAAAAAAAAGCTTCAACCTACATTTTGTCCTTTTTTGAAGAGAAAGGGAAGCAGGGTGAGTAGAGAAGGGGGGAGGGGAAACTGAGGTCAGGATATAAAGTATATAAATTAATTAATGAAAAAAAGGGCGGAGTTTGCATTGAAGGTCCTGTTCTCTGTGGGTAAGCACAGAAAAGTCTTGCAGTTGACTTTATTTTTTTGTGGTCCTAGGTCTTGAACTTGCCGTGTACTAACTAGCACTCTGACACTGAGCTATACTCAAGTTTGATTATAGGCAGGCATGCACAGCTATATCAGACCTAGTTACTTCTTAAAGGTGAAGTTTTCCAATTCGGTGAAGGTTTTAACTAATAGGAATGATTTGGGGCTGGGAGATGGCTCACTTGGTAAAATGCTTGCAGCACAAGCCTGGAACCTGAGCAAAATTCCCAACACCCATGTAGAAAAGCCAGGAATGACAGGGAGGCAGAGCCAGGCAGTTCCCTGAGGCTCCCTGCCCAGCCATCACAGGTGAATCAATGAGGCAAAAAACAAAACAAAACAAAACAATAAGGTAAAAGTGGAAAAAAAAAAAAAAAAAAAAAAAAAAAAAGGTCATGGGAAACTAAAGAAGATGAAGTTGACTTCTGGCCCAAGACAGCAACCTCAGAACTTTAAAAACAGAAACAGGAAGACTGCTGCCCAAACATGCTCAAAGAATGGAGTCATGTGAGTAGCTGCCTCAGTATCTGTGAGAAAACCCCAAGAAAACAAGACAAGAGCCTCGTGACCTCAGTTCTTCAAATACATGAAACGGTTCTTGAAATGTTTTTACGACACTGCCAGGTATAGCAGACGGGAGTGAATATACCACAGATTATTCATCACAACTGGCTATGGTCATTTGCTTCTATGTCTGTATGAGAAAACATGTTTTTACCACAACAGCTTGTCTTTGTGATTGTCCACTTTACCCAAGTGACTCTTTCCAAGCCCCGGAGTATAAAGTGTCTGATGCTTGGAATAAAGCTGGTTATTGGTTGGCCTCATTTATTGGCTCATTCTCCAGATCCCACAGTAGCTGCTCAGTCCTCATGGATCAATGTACCAGGTGGCCTTCAATATACACTGGAATCTTGCAGTAGGCTCTAACGTCAGTGAAGGAATGGACTTACTAGCAACATGAAGGGAAGCAGGCAAAGAGTAAACACTTTCTTCTTCAGAGACCTTACATAGGATTCCAACACAACATGTGGCCCAGATTAATGTGTGCCTTCCCCCATCAAGATCAGGAATAAAGGCTTGTATACTCCTTAATACTTAATACTCTTGATACTTAAAGATCTTGCTTAGAAACAGATCTACCTAATTCAATTTAAGCAGAAATCCCCAACAAATGTATCCTCCAGATGTAGTTAGCTGACAACCAAAAATAGCAATCATGTGTGCATAATGTGCCTTCTTTCGTGGATCTTACTTTTTAATGAAAGACTGGCAAAGAAAATATTAATACGTCAGTTTTGATCCCAGTACCTAAATAAACATGTCTATGTTATCCCTCGGTGATAAAAGCAATATAACTAATTCAGTTGGGATCCAAATGGAGTTTTCAAGGGAAGCATCTCTGATCGAAGATGACATCTGAATAAAATAAGTTTGGATAGAAATCCATGATTGAAGAACCATCAAGTTGGAGCAAGTGACAATCATAAAGTTTCTGTCTCAGGAACAATCTTAGACCATGTGAGGAACAGCCAGAAGGCCAGGCGACTCCACTCCTGGACTATAAGGGCTATAGACACCTTTATTAACCAATTAGGGGTGAGGGGCAACGGGTCTTAGTTAGGGTTTTACTGATATGAACAGACACCATGACCAAGGCAACTTTTATAAGGACAACATTTAATTATGACTCGCTTACAGGTTCAGAGGTTCAGTCCATTATCAAGATGGGAACATGGCAGCATCCAGACAGGCATGGTGCAGGAGTTACCAAAAATTCTACATGTTCATTTGAAGGCCACTAGAATCTGACTCCCACATGGTTAGGAGGAGGGTCTCATTGCCTACGCCACAGTGATACACTTCTTCCAATAAGGCCACACTTCCTAATAGTTCCACTCCCTGAGCCAAGCATAAACAAGCCAGCACATAAGGTTTGCACAACAAAAGCTGGTATATGTGAGAAACTGTAGTGGGGCAGAAGAAGAGGTGGTGGGGCTAGAGGTCCTGGACTTGTGGTGTCTAGAGAGGCCAAGAGGAGAGGAGGGAAAGAAGGAAGAAGTCGCCATGCCGTAAGTGGATCTCGAGTGCATGGCCATGAGGGCCAGACTGATGAAGTAGGAACCGCCCCGGCAGAACGTGGGGCTATCGACAGGGCGGCAGACAAAATTACAGAGTTGGTATCTGCACAGCTCTAGTGCTTAAAGGCTTATTATAAAGGTTTTTGTGTTTTTTACTTGGGAACTAAATGATCAAAGGTAGGGTAGAACCCCCAAATAATATTACTGCAACACCAGCCACCAGGTTTGATAACTGAACACGGCATGAAATAATAACAGTAATAATATGTGTTACAAAAAAGATGAAGAAACTTGGGGGGTGGGGGTTGTATGGTCTATGGAGGTGCATCAAGGCATGGAGGCAAGGGGGACTGCCTCTGGAGAACCCATTCCCCCTGAGAGACCAGCCACAGGATGGTATAGTACAGAACAGAGTTTATTCAGGGCATGAGGGTAGTAGGTGTCAGGATTCTGTAAACCCCACCCCTCAGTTAACTGGCAATAGCCAGGTATGCTCCGCCCCAGTGACCTGACACTATAAAAGGGGCTGCTTGCCCCCTCCTCTCTCTGGAGCCTTTTGCTCTCCGCCCTATCCCTCCTCTTTCCCTTCCCCCCTCTCCCTCCACGTGCTCATGGCAGGCCTCTTCTCCTCTACTCTACTTCTCTATTCCTCTCTCTCTCTCTCTCTCTCTCTCTCTCTCTCTCTCTCTCTCTCTCTCTCTCCCTCTCTCTCCCTCTCTCTCTCTCTCCTCTCCCTCTCTCTCTCCTCTCCCTCTCTCTCTCTCTGCCTCTACCACCCTCTTAACTCTCCCATCACCTGAATAAATTCTATTCTGTACTATACTGTGTGGCTGGTCCCTCAGGGGGAAGGGATTCCCAACATGGTCCCCTCAGAGGCATCTCCCTTGCCCCCAGGCCTCGCCACACCTCCATGGGCCAGATGCCCCCCTTCACCGTTCTCTTAACAGTAGGGGCAGAGAGAGGGAGAAAAGGTGAAGAGAAGTAGAGGCCAGCCACAAGCAAGTGGAGAGAGAAGGGGGAAGGGACTGGGGAGGGGAGGGGAGGGGCAAAGAGAGACCCAGAGAGAGAGAGAGAGAGAGAGAGGAGAGAGAGAGAGAGGAGAGAGAGAGAGAGAGAGAGAGAGAGAGAGAGAGAGAGAGAGAGAGAGGAGGGGTCAAGCAGCCCCCTTTACAGTGTCAGGTAACTGGGGCAGAGCGTACACACCTGGCTGTTGCCAGGTAACTGAGGTGTGGTTTACAGAATCCCAACAATATGAAGGACATTCACTTACTATCTAATAAGATGCATGTTAGCTCTAGGGCCTGGTGGAAATACACCCTCGTAGCCAACGTGACGGCGCCTGCACCTCCAGCAGCTATTCCGAATCGGGCGAAGGTCTGAGGGTTTGAAAAAGAAAGACACAACTCGATTATTCGCATTACCAGAAAATGCTGCTTTACTCTCTGAATCCAGCTCCCAAGATATACAACGGAAAGCCGTACGCAAATTCCATAGCTGCTCTGAGGAAGCGACACCCAGTGGGTGTGAATCACTTTGTGACGGCCCACCTAAACTTGAATGGAGGGCGTGTCCTATTCCCAAGGTCTAGGCACACCGGCGGGCAGTTCAGCTAACCCTTGGGGGGGAGATAAACGTCGAAGCAAACGTTGTACAGTAGTAGTGGTCCTGGGACTAACAGTCTCCGCGTCCGTGGAGAACTGACTAGGCTTGCAAATTCCAGGCTCAGCCCCGTCCCACCCCCTCACTCCAGTCAGAACTCTAAAGAAAAAGCAGAGCCTAGCAACTTCCGTTTCAGTAAACCCCAGATTTCAATAAAATGAAAATTCAGGGCAGAAAGACAGTGTGGTTACACTGTAAAAGGGTTAAGTACAAATGTTTATGGCGACAAGTTTTAACTTCATTTGTTGTTGCGGCTGCTGCTAGGCTCAAGTGCCCCAAGCTGAGGATGGTCCTAATTCCTAAACTTCCTGTTTCCACCTCCCGAGCGCTGCTGGAAATACAGACGCGCAGTGCCTTGCAGTCAAAATCTTCAGGCAAAAGCTTCTCAGTCTTAACTACCCTGGTTGTTTCCAGCGCAGATTGCTTTATTTAAAAAAAAAAAAAAAAAAAAAAAAAAAAAAAAAAAAAAAAAAAAAAAAAAAGTATCCTAACCAGAGCTACTCTATTCAAAACCCGCGGGCCTCAGACTGAAGGGGATTGAGCAGGCTCCAGCCAATCAGAAGCCAGGCTCGAGCCACTAGCCCACCCTAGAGACGCGATTGGCTAATTCCCACGCCCATCGCGAGCCAATCGGCGCGCGGCGCCAGCAGAGGCCCGGGACGCGCTTTTGGTTCAACATGGCGGAGCCTTTCTCCTTAGCGGCCCCGACCATTGCGAATTCTCCAGAGAAGGAGGCAACGGGAAACGACACGCTCGAGTGCCAGGGACAGCCGGGGACCCCGAGAGAGGAGAACGCGGAGCTTGTGGCCGAGGCGGAGGCCGTGGCGGCGGGCTGGATACTCGACTTCCTCTGCCTGTCTCTGTGCCGAGCCTTCCTCGATGGCCGCTCCGAAGACTTCTGCCGGATTCGTGACGGCGCCGAAGGTGAGTGCGGGCCGCCGGGGCGGAGACCTGCTCCTCCGCACATGGCCGGGCCGGATCACCGGCGAGAGGCCGCAGCTTTGCCCAGGCCGCGCGAAACCCGGGAGTCCTCGCTCCCGTCCCCACCCCTTCGGTGTCGGGCATCACAGAAGGACGGCGTGGGTTAAAGTGTGTGTGTGTGTGTGTGTGTGTGTGTGTGTGTGTGTGTGTGTGTGTGTGTGTTGTTGTTGTTGTTGTTGTTGTTGTTTTTAAAGGTAGCCAGCCTAGAGGCTACCGCCTCCTTCTAGACCCAAACTAAGTGGATAAATGTCGAAAATTTTAAGAAGGGGCGGGATACGGGTGACAAGGGAGGTGGTACAGCCTGTCAAATGCTTGTAAGCTAGGGAACCTGCATCTGGTCCCCAGAACCTATATATATATATATATATATATATATATATAAAAGCTTAACGCACGTAATACTTACAGTACTGGGTAGAGAGATGGATGGATGGATGGATGGATGGATAGGGTTTGCTGACCCCCTCGCCTGACCTAATTTGGCAAGCTGAAGGCCAAAAATGCTTAGGGAGGAATGTACGCAGAAGAAATGATGATGGCTCAAGAAGTTAAGAGCCAGGTGACATCTGGGCCGGGCCTGTTTATGAGGAAACGGTTGTAATCACCCCAAAAGAATCTGTGGCACCTGGAGATCACTTAGTTCGCCGCTGTCCCACATGGCAGTGGGCTACAAGAATTGAAAGGGAAGTCATGTCTGCCAACAGGGACCAAAATATTCCATGCTACAAACAGCGTAGACAGATGGAGTAGTCGGATGAATTGGAGGCTGTTGAAGAAGATGGGGTGTGGGTAGATGCATACCACAACACAGGTATTACAGGAATTACTGATGCAGTTCAAATTACACTGGAAAGCTAGGACAGTGTAGAACTCCAAGATTGCTCAGTACTGTGTGATAAAGGGGAAAAAAGGGGAAGCTGCAGACATGGAAGAATATGAAGAGAGCAGATTGTTGGAAACAGAGGAGGCTACCTTAGACAGAAGGAAAATATCGGAAGCTGGCAAAGCTGACGCTGGAGGTGAAGATGCTGTTTTGCAAATGAGAACTTAAGACAAATGTTACTGGACACCTACGGCAAGGTTGCTTGGCTATGATGAGCAACGGCAGCCTTTATGGGTTCAGCACATGTATGAGGACATCAGTCAAGATCGTGTGAAGGAAACAGTGACCATTGAAAACCATCTTCATCTCCCACTACCTCCTGTGTGTTCAGTTCACTCATGCTGAAGTAAGTTGCAGAAGGGAGAGCTCGGTGTTCATATGCATCCTTTAATTTTTTTTGGAATTTGTCCAACAATAGAATATGACAACACAAGACACTTCACAGTGTAGTGGAGAGGATTTAGAGTCTATCCTAACTACTACTTCTGATTTTTAAAGAATTAATACATAGATGAGACCATTGGACTTACGTTTATGCACTAAATAAAAACTGTTCTACTACCAGCCTTATTTGTTTAATTAAAAAAAAAAAAAAAGCGCTAGCTGGTCTTCCAGAGAACCGGGGCTTGGTTCTTAGCGATCACATGGCAAAGTCTTACCTCCAGTTGCAGGGATCTAATGCTTTCTTTTGGCCTCAGCAGGCACCGTATACACATGCTACACAGACTGGCATGCAAGCAAAATACCCATATTCATAAAATAAAAGTAAATCAGTCTTTTGTTTGGATGTTTACAAAGTTTGAAGACAAAAGTTTGACAGTGCCTGAAAAATGAGGTTTTAATTAATTCCAGATGTAGTCGAGAACCAAGAATAGCCATCACTAAGTGTTTATAATCTAATATTTAACAGTATATTGTGTCCACACAGGTGTAACAGTTTGTGGTAATATTTTAATTATTTTTTTTTTTTAGCTATCATTCATGGACTACCCTGTCTTACAGCTTACCAACTGAAAACTGTATATATATGTCAGTTTTTGACAAGAATCGCAGCAGGAAAGTCCCTTGGTAAGTATAAATTTTTATCTTATATTTAGAAATCTTTAACTTATTTCTAAATATAACACACATGGGCTGATAATCATATTTTCCTACTTTGGGGGTTGAAAGGAAGTTTGCCTACCTGCATCTGTCATACACATAAGCATATATAAAGCAAGCAAATATAACTTTATCTTTCTGGAACAATGACTCTCAAGCTTTAGCCTGCTTCAGATTATGTTTTAAAGTGCATCTTGAAACGGTAGAATCATTTTGCCTCACTATGAACATTTTATAGACTCCTGGAAATGTCAGTTGAAGTTTTCTCACACCACTTAGTGATGACAGCTGTCATATATACACTGTTTCCTGGCAGCTGTTTAAACTTGATGCAGGTCCTTGTACTAAACATGTGGTTTGCAGCTGTAATCTGCCTCCCTCATTGCCACGGTTCATTTTAGATTGTAATGAGCAACTTTGCTCATTTTATCGTCATGACTCATTTACAACATGGTCATTTAATGGGACATTTTGTAAAAATAATTCCATTGATTTTTATAATTTACAAAATACTTTCCTACTGACATGAAACTGCTTACTTATAAAAATGTGTTATTTAAAGTCCCAGAATATTAGTGTCATACTAAACTATACCCGGGCCATGTAGCCTGCTTTCTTTGGAGACTGAAATTAGGAGCTTGTCTAACATTCCTGGAGAGATTAACACTCTCCCCACAATATGAAACCCATGACAAACCACAGTAACACTAGTCATCCAGGTTTGAGACTTTCTGAATAACTGAAGTAGAATCAGCAGAGAGCCATTGGCATAATAACTTTCCAGGAAAGTGCCAGTTACAGTGTGTGCACTGCATCGTTTATAGGTATTCCAATTGCGCATGGATGGGAATTGTCTTGTGTTTGTTTGTTTGGACACAAGATCTCACCCATGCTAGGCTTGAACTGTTGATGATGCTCCCGCCCCGGACTCTAAGATTCTGGGATTACAGACTTGAGTCACCATGTACAGTGGTTTCTCTTTGTGTTTGTATCCTAAGTACTTAGCAGAACTCAGATTATAAATGAGTAATTGTTTTTTAATTTGAAAGATTGGAAATGCTCAAAGAGGCCAACAGAAAATAAAACTTTAAAGTCACTGTATAGATGTGCTGTGCTACTTAGTGTATGAAATTATACCCAGCTTGAAATTTCTCTTGAATATATTTATTTACTGTGTACTTGCATTGAAATGAACCAAAACATCTCTGAAACTAGAGCTTTAAAGGAATATAAGTAGTTAGAGTTCCTGCCCTCAAAGTGTAAAATACAATGTGTGATCAAATAAGAGTGTTTCTGCTTTCAGGATACTAAATGATAGCTAGACGTGGCGGTGCGTACCTGTGTCCCAGAGGAGCTTGACTCCAGCCTGGGGTGCATGGCAAGACCTTTTCTTAGAGATACATAAATAAGCACAATGAAGTGCTTTGTTTTCTTTGTTGCCAGGCAGTAGCAGCACTCAGGGCTGAGGCAGGTGAATCTCTGCATTCTATATATCTCTATAGCATAGACTATAGAGTGTGTTCTATATGTCTCTATAGCATAGACTATAGAGCGTGTTCTATATGTCTCTATAGCATAGACTATAGAGCGTGTTCTATATATCTCTATAGCATAGACCAGAGAGCGCATTCTATATATCTCTATAGCATAGACTATAGAGTGTGTTCTATATGTTTCTATAGCATAGACTATAGAGTGTGTTCTATATGTCTCTATAGCATAGACTATAGAGCATGTTCTATATATCTCTATAGCATAGACCAGAGAGCGCGTTCTATATGTCTCTATAGCATAGACTATAGAGTGTGTTCTATATGTCTCTATAGCATAGACTATAGAGCGTGTTCTATATATCTCTATAGCATAGACCAGAGAGCGCATTCTATATATCTCTATAGCATAGACTATAGAGTGTGTTCTATATGTCTCTATAGCATAGACTATAGAGTGTGTTCTATATGTCTCTATAGCATAGACTATAGAGCGTGTTCTATATATCTCTATAGCATAGACCAGAGAGCGCGTTCTATATGTCTCTATAGCATAGACTATAGAGTGTGTTCTATATGTCTCTATAGCATAGACTATAGAGCGTGTTCTATATATCTCTATAGCATAGACCAGAGAGCGCATTCTATATATCTCTATAGCATAGACTATAGAGTGTGTTCTATATATCTCTATAGCATAGACTATAGAGCGTGTTCTATATATCTCTATAGCATAGACCAGAGAGCGCGTTCTATATGTCTCTATAGCATAGACTATAGAGTGTGTTCTATATGTCTCTATAGCATAGACTATAGAGCGTGTTCTATATGTCTCTATAGCATAGACTATAGATCGTGTTCTATATGTCTCTATAGCATAGACTATAGATCGTGTTCTATATGTCTCTATAGCATAGACTATAGAGTGTGTTCTATATGTCTCTATAGCATAGACTATAGGGCACATTCTATATGTCTCTATAGCATAGACTATAGAGTGTGTTCTATATGTCTCTATAGCATAGACTATAGAACGTGTTCTATATGTCTCTATAGCATAGACCAGAGAGCGAGTTCCAGGACAGCTAGGGCTAGTAAGAGAAGCCCTGTCTCCAAAGAAAAAGAAGTTTCTGACTTTTATAATTTCCGTGTTTTTGTTTATTTTAGTGAACAAAGTAACTTGGATCGCTTCCCTAAACTGTTCCATATGGAAACTGCCTGGAATGTAGCATATGCTGGATAAAATTGAGACGGAATGAGCTTTTTAAGGTTCTACTTAACTTTCACTTAACTTACTTTTTTGTTTTAAAAGATGAACAGTTTGAAGCTGATGAGCAGATCACACCCTTGGAATCAGCCCTGATGATTTGGGACTCAATTGAAAAGGAACATGACAAACTTCATGAGGAAATACAGAATTTAATTAAAATACAGGTGTGACTTTATATTGTGCTTATTGCTTTGCTAGAATACTATATCAATTGCTTTTCTCATTGATGAGACAAAATACCTAACAAGGAACTTGAGAGGTTATAGGGATGGATGGCTTGGTGCTTAAGAGCATTTCTGCTCTTTCGGAGGACCTGATTCAGTTCCCAGCAGCCACCTGTAACTCCAGCTCCCTGTCCTGGTCTCTGCAGGAGCTGCACACAGGTACACACATGTCCATAACCTATGCACGTGAAGAACAAATGAAAAAATTACTGGGAAGATGCAGTCCGCGGTGGTGGGCAAGGTATAGCTGCAGGAGTGTGACGCGGGTGGTCACTGTCTATACCAGTTAGAGAAGTAGGAGAATGGACAGCAGGATAATGAATTCCTGCTTTGGGATACTGAACATGTTGTAAATGTGCACAGAACTAGTGAGAAATTTTTACATCTTTTTAAGACCTAATTATTTCGTTGAAAAATGACCATATCTTTATCTAATAAAATGTATATAAGTGTTTTAAAAGAAGTCTTTTAAACTTTATGCACTTAGTCAAGTAATGGTTAAATGTTTTAAAAAGGTTTGTGTGTGTTGTCTTTAAGGCTGTGGCTGTTTGTATGGAAATCAGCAGCTTTAAGGAAGCAGAAGAAGTGTTTGAAAGAGTATTTGGTGATCCAGAATTTCACACGGTAATTATTTATATTAAAACAATAGAATTACTTTTATAACTTTATATGGGGTGAGGAAGACTGAAAATTGAAGGAGGAAAGGAAAGCTTGACCTAATTCAGTATATTTAAAAGATAATTTTAACATTAATCAATAAAAAATTAGTATTTTAGCTATCCTTTTTAATATCGAGTCTTTATATTTACAGTATGTCCAACTTGACAGGCAACACATTTTGTGGGCTCAGAGGCTACATAGAGGGCTGGTGGCTGCCACATTAGAGCCCTAACTTGCTAATTATTTGTTTCTTTGTTCATATTGCTGTATGTTGAGATAAAATCTGGTTCGGTATCCAAGGCTAACCTCAAAACTCAGGATCATTTAGCCTGCACCTCTATAGGACTAGAACTGTAGACGTGTCCTATTAGGCCTTTGTCCTATTAGGCCTTGCCCCATTTTCTCTACCTTCTTTCCCCCTTTTTCTTCCCCTTTCCTTTTCTTTGCGATAGGATCTCAGGACTGTGTCACCACACGCCTGGAGTTTGTTATATGATCATTTGCAGTTTGAGTCTGTGTATGTTCATACAGTCAATAGGCCTCAAGTTGTTAAAGTAGTTAAATTTTTTATTGAGTGTCTGTACCTCTAGAAGAAAATCACATGGCCTAAGTGTGTAAGTAGTAAGTTTGCACCAGGGAACACAGTTGTGTGAGGAGCCCCTGCATCAGGAAACAACCTAGCTCAGAATGTAGCTCTCTGCTTACACTATAGGATTTATTTGCCTAACATACAAGCTCGAGATTTGGTCCTTGGCATCATCAAAAAGAAACATCAGCCATGCATGGTATAGTAAGTGCCTATCATCCAGCGCTCAAGCCTGGGGATCAGGGGCCCTCGGGGCTAATATCCTTAATTGGAGACTTGTTTGACTATAGTAAGATCTTTTCTCAAAACCTAGAACTTCATCAAATATTCCAGTCATTTGAGAAAATGATTGTCTTCCCCAGGGTAACTACTAATCAGTTCTACCACTTGTCCTGTTGTGGTATCGTGCCAGGTGTATGTTGGAGAATTCCTGGGTGATTGTCTAGGTGTATCATTTGTAGTACTTACTTGCTGTTTACTTTTCAAATAACTCATTTTGTTTCAGTTGCCACTGCCAGTACTTTTCCGAGAGGTGACAGCACTTGCTCTGTAGAGCTTCCTTGTGGTTTCCATGTCAGCTTTCCTGACAAATACATAGTTCTGTCTTATTTAGTTTAATTTACCTGAAAACTATTGAGGGTGGAATGGTATTTGACATGATAGAGATGAGGGGTATTCGGTTTAACTAATAACTGACTGAGCCTAATTGAGTAGGATATGGTTTGGGTAAGACATCATCTGATTTGACCCTTCTCTAAGGTCTAACCTCGAAACGTCAGCTGAGAGCCTGATGACTTTGTTGAATTTCCTACCCATGTATTTTCTTCTTAGTATTAGTAGATTAATGAAAACTCTACTCCACCTCTGTCTCATGGGAGGAAAATGTGTGGCCAATAAGCATTAGGCACTGAGGAAAAAGTATCTAAACTCCCAAATGTTGGCATAGTCAGTGGGGCTTTACCAACTCACTCATTGAACTGTTTGCCATATTCTGAGATTGGCATCAATCTCCATTGATTTGGACATCAACAATCAAAAAGCTGGCAGAGTGTTCAGACACCTGCATAGCCTCCTCTCTGGAGTAGAAATTGATGGATTAGAGAGTCTTGGCAAAATACACATGCACAAATCCTAGTGAGTCTTATTTCTAGGTAAATGTCTTAGAATATAGCTTTTTATGTTTGCTCTACATTTCTAAAGGCTGTGAAGCTTTAAAGCCAGACAAGAGAAAACCCAGATCTTATTGAGACATTTAAGATCAAGTTTATAAGTTCTTTTCAAGTTCTGTGATATTTATTGCTTATCCAGCATTCAGACAACTACTACTGAAGAAAAATTTACATTGAGCACAAAAGATATTAAGAGAAAATATTTGAGCATTGCAGTAATAGCAAATAACCTAAGTTCTTCAAGCAGCTAAAGGGACAAATAGTAGGGGGCAGTACTTCTTCCACAAGTTAGCAGGTAGTTGCCAAGAATGCACACTAGGAAAATAGAGCAAGTTTCAGAGGAAAAACCACTCTGACACTAAAGATGCCATTTGTACAAAAACAAAGCCCTGAAGTAACGCACTGACTGTGCAGAAGCATGAGGACCTGAGTTCAGCTTCCCAGCACCCACCTAAGCATCCAGACATGGTGGCAGAAGCCTGTAGTCCCAGTGTTGCGCATGCAGAGATCACACACACATACTCACTGTCTATTGCTTATAGATATGTAAATAGACAAGTATAAAGAAACTTGCTTTTGGGGAGGCGGCAGACCTGGAAGTGGAGCCCAAGGCGTTGCTTGGACTAGACAGGCACTGTTTCTGACAAACTGTGTACACCCCTTTGTCTCTAAAGAGTTATGCAGATAGTAAACTCTGAATTTTGAGTAGTAATAGGTGAGGACAAAGAGTGGGATCAAATTACAGGCGTAAACAGGCTTCAGCCATATTGATAATGTTATTGTGGACTGTTTCTTCCTATGTGACTGAAACAAAATGTAGGGGCATTAAAAAAGAAAACAATATGTGGGTCTTTTAAAGCAGAAATATAAGTCGTAAATGTATCTCTTTTAGTTTATTATTACAAAATAATTGTTTTTCAATCAAATATACATTTATGGGAAATGAAAATTGTGCTTTATATCAATACATTTTTGTTCTTTAGCCTTTAGAAAGAAAATTACTTAAGATAATCTCTCATAAAGACGTCTTCCACTCCCTTTTTCAACGCTTCAGCTATAAGTACATGATGGAGAAAATTCAGAGTTATGTGGAATGTGTGTTAAATGAAAAATCGTCAGCCTTTCTAATGAAGGTACATGTTATCTCAAGGACAAAGAAGTTGCTATAGCAAAGAGTACTTAAAAGAAAAAGTCTTAAAATCTAATCCAAATTTTAAGCTAATAGGTTATTAACGTGGCTTTCTTCATTAATTTGAGGTGGTTTTACTTCAAAATACTTAGGTGTACACGGGTAAGTACACATGTGGGTGTCAGCAGAGTCCGGAAGAGGGCATCACATTCTTGTACCGGTTGTGAGCCACCTCATAACAGGGCCTGGGAACTGAACTCTGATCTTCCACAAGCAAAGCTCTTCACCACTAAGCCTTGTCTCCAGCCACTAAACTTTTATTTAAAAGTTGCCTAGAGAACTTTGTATCTATCAAATAGATTTGCAAGAGAAAAAAAACTTCCAGAATGCCTATAAACCAAGCAGTAGCTATGGAGTTGCAAGCATCGTAGTCAAAATCATGAAAATCATTTGGTACCTTCTGTTGACCTGTGAACAGATAATTCTACTGCAACAGTCAAAAACTGCCACTTGTTTAAAACAGCTAATTCTTTCTTTCTTTTCCCTTTCATAATCAACCTTTTTTAAGGCAGCAACAAAAGTAGTGAAAAATGAGAAAGCCAGGACACAAGCTTATGAGGATAAGCCAGATGCTACCAACACTGGAACAGAAGCTGAAGTTGATTTGAATAAAGGGAAAAGGTTTGTATACTCTTGATTTTGTTTGTTTTAGGAACATTATGTCTTTAACATAAGTGATGCTAGCAAGCCATTATTAAATTAATAATTGAGTAATTGATGTGATCTCTAATTGATAGTTTGAATATTTGAAATACTATAGAGTTATTTCATGACTTACATAAATTATATATTAAACAATGTAGGGAGTGAGAAAATGCCAGTTTAATGTGTATAAATTTATTTACTAATCTTAGTAAAGTGCTTAGGAAATGAGGTTGAATCTGGAAACCTGGTTCATTTGCCTCTTATTTGAGCTCAGATCTCACTGTTATTTTGGGATTTTAAGATATTGTTCTTCATATTTTCAAGCATATGATGCACTACTCAAAAAAATAAAAAACCATAAAACAGTGATTGATTGGCCCAGTGCTGCAGGAAGTGCACTAGTTAATCCTGTCTGTTGCCGCTGGCTTCAATCAGATATTCACTGTCTCGGCAGCCGACTTTAAACAGATCCTGGTCCCACAACCCCCACCACCCTAGTGCTACACTTAGAAGTATGTGCCATCACATCCAGCTGGGGAGAGGAGAGGTTAGCATTTGGGAAAGGGGGTGTCAGAGAAGAACCTGTGGAGCTGGCTGTCCTGTCAGAAATGGAATTTCAGTAGTCAAGCTTGGCAGCAAACAGTAACCTTTACCTACTCACTTAGCCGACTCATCTCTCAGGACACCAAGGGAACATTTTTAACTTCTAATAAGCTAACCCTACTGCAGATTCTTTATTGTTTTAAATTTTATTTATTTAATTGTTGAGTATGTGAGTGCATGCAAAGTGTATATGTGAAGGTTAGAGGATGTTAGGTCTTCGGTTGCTTTTTTGAGGATGGGTTCTAGGAATTGAAATTAAATCATCAGACTTCAGAATAAGTGTGCCTTTACCCACTGAGTCATCTTGTCAACCCAAGATTTCTTCTAACCCATGATAGATTCTTTCTGTTATTATATACTTAACCGAAGGCTGGTGGTTAGAACCTTGAGATATATAGATGGATGGATTTGGTAACCCACATGATACTTAAAGTTCCAAGGATGCTATCTTAACTATATTCAAACGTAGGGGTTGAACCCCAAGTGAGATAGACACACTTCATTTTAAGGACTAAGGCTCGATTGATTTAGAATCTTCTCTTCTTTTGTTCCTTTGTATCCAGGGATGGCTTGTTCCTCATTCATCTCAAAGGAAATATTGAAGTCCTGTTTTGTCATTTACAAACCCATTTTGAGAATTAAGTTTCTCGTCTTAGCTTTATTATTTCTTGTTTGAAGCCATCTTGCCCAATGTAATAGTGCTATATAATAGAATTAAAACCTAGATCCTGGTTCTTGGAGATAATCAAACCATTTCCTGTGTTCTCTCCTTCTAGAGCACTCACAGAGTATAGCGTAGAGCCCTCAAGTTCTTATCTGCTTCTTATGCTAAGGCTGTCTTTCCATCTCTGAAATACTTCTGATGATTTATATCTAAGGTTATGATATGCTTTGTACCACAAAAACACATCCTTAAAGTAAGTTCTAGGATTGACTTTTGCAAAGGTAAATGTTTAGATCTCTTCCCAACTTAAAACTTGTAGTTCATAGTACTAGAGATTGAACTCAGGACAGGACATGAATCATACTTTTTTTTCCCTGTTATTGAAAATAGATTTAAAAAAAATACAATATATTCTAATTATGGTTTCCTTTAGACCTGCTCCTTCTAGTTCTTCCCTACCTCCCCTCCCATCCAGATCCACATCTTTTGCATCTCATATTAGAAAACAAACTGGCATTTAAGGAATAATAATGAGATGAATCAAAAACAAACAAAACATACAGGAAACATGTAAGTGCAGAGACATATGTTCCCACACTAAACCCAAAACCGTCCCCCAGAAGTCATGATATATACTCAAAGGACCTGTAAGAAAAGGAAAAAACACCTCTATTTAACATTATGAGATAAAGAACCTTTAAAGATGTTGAATTTATTTTGTGTTAGGCTATCTACTACTAGATATAGGACCTACCCTTCCAAGTGGTTTCTTTCCTTAGTGAGACCCCCCTCGGAAGAAAACTAATGTTTCATTTGCAAGTATCTATAAATTGAAAACAGTTTCTTAGTGATGGGCCATGTGCCTACTTCCTCTCCTTAACTCAAAGCAATTGATTAGTTATTCCCACAAGTTTTGAGCCACTTATGAACCAATGTTTCTTGCAGGAAGGTTACTCTTAAAGACTAGAGGGTTTGTAGCTGGGTTGATCTTTACCTTTCTTCTTTGGTAGCATGCAGGATACATTCCACTTCTGTGAATGCTAATCAATAGAGGTGAAGGCTTTAGGAAGGCATCAGCATGATTTCTCCATGTTCAGTGAGGTGTATAGATGTCTTCAGCATTAGGACCTTATTGTCAGTTTACTTTGGCAACAACTCAATTAGACATAACCCACTCCCAATACTGGAAGTTTCATTTGGTAACGAGATGTTCACTTGGGGCTCTGACTACCCTGTTATTTGACTATTGCATTTAGATGTCTTCATGAATGGATGTACTAATAGGAAGCTAGTACTGCAGAAGGTTTTCATAGCACTCAAAATGGCTTGGCTAAAGCTTTCCCTCTCCATATTTCTTTCCTACCTCCTTCCCTCCCTCATCCCATTCTAGTCCCCCTGCCTTGTCCATTCACAACTGTCTATTCTATTTTCATTTCTTAGGGAGAAATTCCTTCACTACTCCCTACTATCTACCTAACTTTGGTCGTAATATAGATTGTAGCTTGCTTATCAACAGCTTAACAGTCATCCACATATAAGTGAGAACATAGGATATTGGTCTTTTTGGGTCTGAATTACTTCTCTTGGGGTGTTTTGTTTTGTTTTTCCTCCTAGTTCCATCTATTTACCTGAGAATTTCAGGACTCTGTATTTTGGTGGGGGTTTTTGTTTGTTTGTTTGTTTGTTTGTTTGTTTTTGTTTTTTGGGTTTTTGTTTTTTTTTTTTAAGATGAGTGATATAAAGAATACTTTTGACTCAGCTATCTGCTGTGTTTGCAGCCTCCCCAGCCCTCATTTCCAAGCTGACATTTGCAGTATTACAGTGCAGGGATTCATGTAGTTCTTAGTAGTTCTTAGTCTACCTGATGACCACAAGCACAAAAGTGGTAATGTGTCAGAGAGGTCCTCTCTCGTTCCAGAACCACAGGGCCCATCAAAACAAGTCTGTGTGTGAAGTTGTATGGGAAGAAAGACTTTCCAAGGTAAGTATGACAGTCTACACCTGTAATCCCAGCCTTTGGGAGACAAAAGCAAGAGAATCTTAGTGCTAACCTAGCTACATATGATACAAACTACAGCACAAACCATAATTCATTGCTATAGATAAGATGTCAGTATTGGAGTTATGATAGGCAGAGGTTTTAGCAGTTTTGTTCTAAGTCAAAGTTTCACTAGGTAGCCCTGGTTGGCTTGGAACTTGCTATATAGACCAGCCTGGTCTGAAACTCACAGAGATCCTGAGTGTTGGGATTAAAGGATGTGTGTGCCCAGCTGATCTTTATATATGGGGTGTGGCTCAGTTGGTAAAGTACTAGACTATCTTGAATAATGTCCTGGATTTGATTCCCAACGCAGCATAAAACCTGAAATGGTAATGCACACCTGAAACCCTGGCACTTGGAGGTGGAAGGTCTTTTTGGCTCTAGCAAGCCTGAAGACAGCATGGCCTCAAGAGTAAAAGAGAAAAATATCAGCCATTGCAAGAGCAAATGTGATCTTTGAAAAGCGAATATGGCCATGCTGTGTTTATGGATGTTATATTAGTGCCAGCAAAGGAGCCTGTATTTGTTTGTGTAAGTTCAGGTGGAAATGTACTGGTTCATAGCTTTTATATGAACCTAGGACCTGGGAGACTAAAGCAAGAGGAGCATGGGTTTGATTTTTGCCTGGATTACATAAGACCTCCTCTCACTTCCGACCCACCACCACAATGTTGAAAGGTTGACACTGCTGGGAAACAGAGGAAAATAAAATCGAACCCATTACATTAGATGCATGAGGCACGTGTGTTTTTCATGTAGCAGTTGTGCTCTAGTGAAGCTGGCAGAAGACACTTTGTAGAGCAGGAGTTTTCTAAAGAAAAACACGATAAATGCTTGACTGTAGCATTAACTGTGTGTTTGGGGAAGTTTGATCTGTACCTCATAAACACATCTGAACAAAAATTGGCTACCTTTTAATGTACTATATAGCTCTTAATCCAACCATGCTTCCTTTCCAGATGGTGTCTGGTGGTTTGAAAGATATGTTGACTGTACTGCCCTTATATAAAGTTCCATCTGTATATATTCTTAGATATTCTTTTTTCTTTTAAAGTGTTAATGGCCAACAGTCTACAGAAACTGAATTCTTAGTGGATACAGTATCCTCAATAAGGTAAAGTATGATGTTTGTCTTTGTCCTTAAAATCACTGATAAAAGCAATTTAAATATAGTTGGCTTGTAAATACTATGATTTAGAGGAGTCTCAGAGTCCTATTTAGCTCAGCAGGTATTCTAGACCCTGAAATGTCCTGAAATTTTTGTCTATAAAGACTTAGATAGGGGATCTAGGATCGTTTTACATTGTGTCTAATAGGCTATTAGACTAACAAATAAGACGCACATGAGTTTGTTCTGGTATTCTATCAAGAAAAAAACAACAAAGATTCACTGCTAGAACAGGAAAGGACTAGAAGCTACAATATTTGATGAGTATCCTATATTCCAATTATATAGTTATTAGGAAATTTTCTGAATCTACTATGAATGCTGTGAAAAACAACCTTATCATGTCCAAAAGCCAGAAAGTCTTTGTAAATGACTGCAGAAATAGATCTGTTGGGTTGCAGGTGTGTGAAAGGGGTTGGCTAAGGTAGTATGAAAGAGATTACTGAATAGGACTTAAGAATCCAACGTGTTATATGATTTGTCCATAAAAATAATCACTGTGTTACGCTTTCTATACCTGGGAACGAGTGGGAACAGGGTCTCAATATGTAGGTAGCCCTTGCTATCTGGAACTTACTGTGTAGGCCACGCTGGCTTCAAACGTGCATTGATCATCCTGCCTTGACCTCTCAGTGCTAAGATTATAGTCATGTACCACCATGTCTGACTTGAAGTAATTCTTAGTCATCCCTCTTAGGTATAAGAAATACATATGAAACATGGGAAGTTCTTAGAGAATAGTTGGCAACGAAGAATGGTAGATGGTGGTGTGGCTGAGATTTCTGGAAGTAGGCGTGGAATTCATTGGGAAGTAAAAACTATTGGAGTTGGTGCTAGAGCTCAGTGATAGAGCCCTTGCTTGTGTAAGGAGGACCTGGGTTCAGTCTCCAGCACTGTAAAAACAGACCATATGAAGACCCATCATTGGAACCCTGACTTAGAGGGCTGGAAAAGTAAGCTTTCTTTTTGCAAAGGTCAGGAGGAGAGGAATGTTGTCCTCAGATAGAACTGGCATAGGGTCAGGGGATAGACTTAGGGAGAAGAGTTTGAGAATAGCATTCTAGACAATACAATAGGATATTTTAGAAGAGAGGAAAGGTAAGAAAGAATTTGGTAGTTATAGAGTATTTTTGTGGATAAAATATAGCTAAAATGCATATATATTAGGTGGGGGTAGCATACCTAAGTTCAGGCACATTGGTTTTAGGTTGAGAGAGGGAGCACTGGCTGCTTTTTCAGAGGACTTGGATGCAACTCCTAGCAACACACGGTAGCTCACACCTGTCTAACTCTAGTTCCAGGGGATCTGACATCCTCACATAGACAGATAAAAATAAATTATAGAAGATTCAAATGTTGGCTTTGCAGGACTGTGAAAACCATGCCACACTCATTATTTCCATCATACAGCTTTATCTTTTTTTTTTCTCTTACAATTTTATTGTAAAAAAGAGAGAGAGAATATATTCATATAGTTTGGCACAGCACTATATGAATGTATTTTTGACAGAACTTAATTCTTTCAGAAGTTTGATAGTATGCGTTGAAATTTTACTAGTTACCATAAACATAAAGTAAATGTAGAACAGAATGTAACATGGAAATGTTCAGAGTTTTCTTGGTGTGTTTAGATTAAACATAATGATTTTTGAATACCAAAAAATGCCACAAGGCTATATTCTTAGCTCTTGGATTATTAATGATTTAAGGTCCAGGTGTACCACACTCTGAGAGGGTGCTATCCAATTATTTTTTTTCCTCAGGACTGAGGCTTTCACTATTTGGCCTTTTGATATTCTTGAGCTTCATATGAATTGTGAGTTGTCTCTGGGGTATTCAGAGCTCTCTGGGGTTAGTATCCTATTATCAGTGACTGCATATTGTGTCTGTTCTTTTGGACTGGGTTATCTCACTCAGGATGATATTCTCTAGATGCATCCATTTTCCTAGGAATCTCATAAAGTCTTGTTTCTAATAGCTGAGTAGTATTCCACTGTGTAAATGTACCACAATTTTTGTATCCATTCATCTACTGAAGGACAGCTTTACCTTTACAAAACGTCTTTGAATGGATAGAGTAAGGGATCTAATATCAGGTAAAGAAATTTGAAAATTCTCCTGTAGAAAATTAGTTATAAGCCACAGGAAAGAAGAAAAATAAATGTATGTGGTTTGAGGGGTGTTTGGGAGTTCTTTTGGTTTGCTTTATTTTTGTTTCTCCCTCATTCTATTTGGAAAACTGGTACAATCTTCACTTTTGAGTAGATAAGCTGTAGAAAGATAAAAACAAATGGAAGTTTGACAATAGAATTACTAAAAATTAACATGGACCACTGAGAACAAGAGAGACAGGACAGTGTAGAAGATTCTGTAGCAAAGATGACGACAGGCCACTCCCACTGTCACTTCACTAGTCTCTGGAGTCAGTCACAAGCTCTCGTGTTTTATTTAGGTCCTACAAGGAACACAGAAGTACTCAACCAGATTGCAATAGGAGTAAAGCAAGAACGGGAACTCTTCAACGTGAGTACTCTTACTGTAGTTGAGAGAGACGCTCTAGCTGTCCACTGTAGTGTTACTGAATAAGAACAGTCACTGGCATCGTAGAGCCATGTGGCACCTGCTGGGTATTTTCATCTCAGTGGTGGCCGCCCTCCTGCAACTCTGCTCACATTTCCAGCAACCGTCCCCTGTGGTTATTGTCACAATTCCCAGTAACCCAACAAAATCAAACCTCTATAAACTTGTAATTTAATAATCAGATTTATACCAATAAATTCTCCACAAAACGTCTGCACAATAAACTCAGAACTTGATGTGATAAAATCTGCCCACCTAGACAAGACAAATCGCCCCATAATAATCCATACCTATTAAGACATTTATAGCTACCTGTGGCTATCCAAAGCCACATGGACATGGGCCATCCTCCTGCTCCTCCATCTTGGCTTTCCCTTCTCTTGGCTTCTCCCTGGACTCTCAGAAACTCTGTCCCCACCTTACTGCCCAATGATAGGCCTTTCCTTATCTTGTGCCTGCCCTCATCTGCATATCAACCACTACAATCCACCTTACCACTGCAGTGCCTCAGAAGACCAGAAGCCTGCTTTAGAAACCTAGCTGGTTTTCATAGTCTAGTCTGATTTGTTGGCATGTGTTCCACACAGTTTTTCTGCTTAGCTATATTCAGCAACTTTAGACTTTGGATTGATAAATACAATCAAAGTTCATTATTCATATTGCTAAATGAATTCTGACTCAGTACTTGCAGGGAAAATACAAAAGGTTAGGTTTCCTTAATTTTCAGTAACTTTTTACCAACTAGTCAATACACAGTCTGATTTTATGTTTGTTACTGTTTAGACACTGGTGTTGGTTCACTAATATTGACTTATTGCTAGCAGCAATATAATGTGTGTCTTAATAAAAGAATATGTAACTCTTTAATACACATGCATATGCCCACACATAAATAAATGAATATAATTTTTAAAATTTGAATAAAGAATATGAAATGCTTTGAAAATTGGCTATACTTGGATCTGCAAATATACATTTAAGCTTTAGAGTATTAGATGATTTAAGCAAAAATCTGTACCCAAAAGCCAATTTTCTCTTTCTCCTTGTTACCTGTTACTGGTTGGCTTACCAACATAAATTAGAATAATTTGTTCAGTTCAAAGTCTGGATGTGTAGTCTTGTCTTATCTCAGACTTGTGATTCTCTTACTCAGCCTCCTGGATCCTGGAGTTACTTGTGTGTGGCTCCATGCCTAGTTCTTATGTTTTATGTACTCAGTGCTCAGACGTGGTTTTCTTGGTATAAAGTTCTACCTTGTGAGTTAAATGTGTTCTCTGTGAACCCTTCCATTTCCTGTTTCCTTGTATCTTCATTTTCTTTCCTATTTTGTCTGGATTTATTTAAGTCTCTAATTTCTAAATTTCTTAAACACTGAAGACTACTATCTTCTATTTTCTGTAAAACTTTTTGTCTAAGTGTATAATACTCTTTAAAAAGTACTTTTTGGTTACAGCTTCACGGATTTTCAGTTGCTGCAGGGAAGAAGTCTGACATTAACACAGCTTTCCCCCTCTTTATGGATGAGTTACTTTTCTCCCTTTTATGAACGGGTTTTCCTAGGATCCTGGAAATTCCTCCTAATTACTGCCTTGGTTTTGGATTTCCATTTAATTAAAGTGATTTTCCACTTTTCAGACTTTCTTGAACTTGTGGACTATTTGTACTTGCTTATTTAATTTCCAGATAATTGAAGGATATTCCAAATATCTTTCTGTTACTGATTTCTACCTTAATTCTCTTGTGGTCTGAGAATAGTTTGCAGACAAAAAGAGACCTATATCCTAAGCTGGCCATAAACTTGCAACAATCTACTCTCCTGCAGTCGCCTCCCAAGTGCCAGGAGTCTGTCTCCTTCCAGCAGGAATTGAACTTGGAAAACCAGGCTGCCCACTAAGAACTTTTACCTGCTGAACCATCTTTCCGGTCCCTTACAGGATTTTTTTTTAACGGTTTGTCCTACTGTTAGTCTGTCGTGGTGACTGTTGCTGATGCATACCTGAGAAGGATATGTATTCTTTTATTAAATGTTTTTTTTTTAAGTTGTCACAGAAGTTGTTAATAGTGCCTTTCTGATGTTCTAGTTCTTATTTCCTACCTATATGTTCTAAAAGTTGCTGAGAAAAAAGCATTGACATCTCAAGCTATAATTATGAGTTTGTCTATGGCAGCTTCCCTCCCAGCTCTAGCCCTATTTAAACACTTTATTCCACACTACGTTGTTTTGTTTGTGGGAAGTGTTTCCATTTTCCTGGTTGGAGTCCAACCAGAATAATTACAGATTTCCAGTATGTTTGGGTCTTACTGCATCCCTGCAGCATTGCTTTTAATGTCAGTCACTAGATCTTTGTGTGGTCTAAGTGTGGTTGCACTGGTTTCAAATGCCATGGCCAGTGCAGTGGACCCAGGTAAATGCTTTCAAGGCAGCAAGCTTTATTCCGGCTCTTGGCCTAGTGGTCAATATTTTCTGAAAAAGCTATAAAACATTATAGTAGCAAATAAGTCAGTACACTCCTAGGAGCAGGTTGATGGAGTCTTGCTGTGACTTCCTTTATCTATTTAATTGCCTTCTATGAAAAGCTTTGCAACAACAGTGAGGAGATGAAGGAGCTTTGTAAGAATCAGAGGAACCATGTAAACTGTTGGAATTTTGTCAAGTCACACAAAAAGTTTGATTGAAAATTTTACTGTAAATTATAACTATAGATCATGAAGATGAAAGGGGGCAATTATGTCTTCCTATGAATAAAAACACTTACCTGTTTAGCTTATAACATTTGCTTATAGATCCATGTTTTTAATTTACATTTTATGATGATGAGTTCAGTGTTGGAGTTACACACTAGGCATGGTGGTGCACACCTTTAATCCAGTACTTTGAAGGCAGAAACACGGAGACCTCTATGGGTTTGAGGTCAGCCTGGTCTACAAAATGAGTTCCAGGCCATCCCAAACCACATAGGGAGTGCTGTCTCAAACAAAAGCAAAGTAAAGGAATAAGGCAAGGGTTATTACTGGATCAGGTACCCCCAACACTACCATAAAAAGACTTCAGTGATCCTGTACCAAAAGTGCTTTTGCTTTTTTATGCAGGTGGGATGAGGCTTCTCTGGTAGTCAGATAAACTCCTACAGTTCTGTTGCTATCAGATTTGAAGGACAGAATTAAATCAAAGAGTTTTCTTAGAATAGCTAAAGTAAACAATTTTATGGCAACTTTTGAAAAGTCCACCCTTTTCACTAATATGAAACAGTACCTAATGTCAGTGTCTTTATCCACAGGTAAAATGACAGCAGAAGGAGACCAAAGAGCCAGTGGAAGGACTGAGTTATGTACTTCAGTGACTCAGCCACACACCAGTAAAGATCATGGGCGCAAGAAAAGAAAGGTACTTTTTCATTATATTTGGATGACATTCATGGACATTAAACATTTATACTCAGATTTTCCTAGTAGGTCTAACTTAAATCAGATTTCTAAGTACTTGAAAACCACACACAAAATGGAAAATAATACCTTGATCATTTTTGTTGATGTTTTGGCTTTTTGTTGTTGTTGATTTGAGACAGGAATTAATGATGCCATTGTTTCCTTACCAAAAAAGTTAATATGGACACTTTCAACATTTGGTTTTATATTTTCAGCTGCCCACTATTGACTTTGGGAAGAGAATTTGTTTCAGAAGGTGGCTAACACAGTTAATTTTATGTTGTATTGGGGCTTTCAGTTTAATTTTTTTTTTTTAATTTAAATTACTCAGTGCCTACTTGGATGGCTTTTTTTTTTTTTTTTTTTTTTTTTTTTTTTTTGTATGTATTAAACAAAAGAACTTGGGCCTACCTCATTATAATTTGTAGAGCCTTTTATAAATTTACTCTGTCAATGAAGGAAAAAGTAAATGTCTTTCAGAAGTAAACCCCTCACACAAAGATTCCATAGTGTGAATTATTATACCAAGTTTTTCTTACTCTAAATAATGTCAAGTTGAAGGTACAGAACAGAAGAGATGCTAATGATATAAACCTCCAGGGATGGTGGCTACACTCGGTGCTGGCCTCTGGCATTTTGTCATCTGTTGAACAGCTTTACTATCTATTTATCTTCAGGCTGCTCTGAGCTCTTCTTTAACACCAGGATTTTCTAATATGATTCTTACTTTTTAAAAATTGTATTAAAATATAGATACTGTAAAATGTATATGACTTATTATTTTTATATGTATTTCTGGAGTAAGACTATGTGAATAAGGTGCTCAGAGTGTCGGGTTCCTGGAGCTGGAGTGGTGAGCAGTTGTGGGCCACCCATCACAGTTCTGCAAACCAGACTTAGATCCTTTCCTTTGAAAGAGCAGAAGTGCTCTTAACTGGTAAACTTTCCCTCACTGTACCGTAATCATTTTTAAGTGTATATTCATATTTTCATATCATCACCATGATCGACCATAACTTTCAAAACAAATTCTAGACCCATTAAAATAGTCTTCCTTTCCCTTTCTATTCCATGCTTGATTAACTGCCATTTTAACTGCCTGGCTCAGAAGTTGACAGTTCTAGGAACCTCATAGCAGTGATATTATACATTGCTTACGTTATTTTTTATCTAAGAGTTATTTACCCGTGTGAGTGTTTACTACAATCATACCTGGTGTCAGAAAGGTCAAAAGAGGGTTTTGGATCCCCTAGAATTCGATTTACAGATAGTTGTAAACAACCATGAGAGTGCTGGGAACTAAACCAGGTCTTCTAGAAGGGCAACAAGTGCTTTTAGCCACTGGGTTGTCACTCTGGCCCCAGTGCCTGTCCTTTCAAACCTGTCATTTCACTCCGCATGATATTCTTAAGGCTTAAGTATTCTGTCAGAACATCCCTCTATGGATAAATAATATTCCCTATACACTGTATGCTGCAAATCCATTCATTGATTTATGGATAGCGGACTTGCTTTCTCATTTTAGTGTTGTGGATACCACTGTGACTGCTCGTGTACAAATGGTGTGCGACACTCGGACCCCTCTGTTATCCAAAAACAAAAGAATTAGTTGGTCACCTATACCACATATTAAAGTTAGTGCTTTCTCTACGCAGAGTATTAGATTTCACTTTAGGTTAGATTGTGTGTGTGTGTGTGTGTGTGTGTGTGTGTGTGTGTGTGTGTGTGTGTGTGTTTTCAGCATTTTCTCCCAACTTAATTGTACATTTTAACTAATAATACTTATGGTTTGAAAGTCTGTCTTACAGAAGACATGTACCTTCTGTGCATGTGTATACCTCCCCCATCGCAGGCACATATATAATTTTCACTGAGTTCATTAGTGAGAAACTATACAGTTATGAGTTCTATTTAGAAATGTAATCTATTAAGAGTTAGATGAAAATTTCCCAAGATACTGTAATGAGCCTAAAGTCAGACTGTCACTTTATAGACATCCCATTGTAGATGGCTGAGATTCTGCAAAACTACCCTAATATGTTTACATGGTAATGGTAAGTAAGGTTTTGAAAAACTGCATATGTGTGTATGTGTTCATTTATATAAAAGTATATTTTTTAAAAATCACTTTATTTTTAAGAAGCTAATCATTGCTTTGATTTTCAGAGATTTACTTTCTTTAAAGAATGTTTCTTTGAATGGCTTATGTTCTTTCAACAGACATGGCTTTGGGAAGAAGACAGAAGTTTAAAATGTGGTGTAATGAAATACGGAGAGGGAAATTGGGCTAAAATACTATCCCATTATAAGTTCAACAACCGAACAAGTGTCATGTTAAAAGATAGGTGGAGAACAATGAAGAGACTGAGACTGATCAGCTGAGAGAGATACTGAAGGCTGGGTGGGTTTGTTTCAGCTTAATACAAGGACAGCTGAAGATTACTACATTTTTTTAAAAACTTCTTGTTCAGTAATGATAAGGCATTAGTGTGTGCATGCGTGTGTTAGAGAGAGAGTTTTGTTACAGGAGATTTGTGCTGTAAAAGTAAACTTACATGCCATCATTATTTTCTATAAGAATCTTTATTTTCATAAAATATAGATGTTGAACCCTACCATCCCATCATCCCAGGCTGTTACTACAGAAGCAAGAGCCTGACACATAAAGAATGTGTGACTATTTGCTGCCTGCTCTAGTCCATGTCTGTAAACTGACCTTACAGAATGTCACCTAGAGATAGGCTTTTCTAAAGAGCTGAGTTGGAATAATCCTTTGATGTGACTTTGCTGCTGGATTTATGGCTAATGTACCACTTACTAGAGAGATGTTCAAAATGACCCCTGAGTTCTAACAAGCCTGGTTTGGCTTCTCTCAAAAGTTTCATTTAAAGAAAGCCGAGTTTTTACCAAAAATTTATTTATTGCAATAGTTAATCAAAAACTAATAATTAGTATTTGAGTTTTGTGTGCCATACTTAAGTAAAAAATGAGTTTCAACCTATTGAAATATTTACGAGAAATTCAGCATTGCGTATTTTCTTCAAAGTGTCATGCATTGCTTTTCTGTTCTCCTGAATATGCTCTTGTATGTATATATAATACAGAAGTATTGATAATCTGTCTGCTTATATGTATATATAATAAACAAGTATTAATAATTGCTATCTGCTTTCTGATTCACTCTCTACCTCATATGCTATAGTCACTGTGCTTACCCACTCTGCTGATGGTTACTTCCAAAGCTGGCATCTTGAGTCAGAATATGCCAACCTCACTGTCCCCAAATGCCCACCTCCATCTGCAGTTGCTGTGATAGATAACAGGTCGTGCTCTGGGACTTAGTGTCAAACAGTGCAGTTCTTCACAAACATGTGACTGGATGTTTCCAGTGTGTTTGTTTATTGAGTTTCAACTGAGATGTTTCCTTGTTTCACCTCATCCAGACTGGTACAACTACAAATGGGCAATTTCGGGTTTCTTCAAGGGGATAGAGCTGGAGATGAAGCTAAGCAAAACAAGCAAGACTCAGACAAGTATCAGTACGTAAGCAGAATCTAGAGTAAGGTTTGCATTTATCTACGTGCATATATATGCCTAAGTATAGGACAGAAAAGAATCCTGTGAGGTGAAGTTTGGGACTTCCATGAGGATGGGGACTCTGCTGGGGGTTGGAACAGGGACTGAGAGAACAAAGTTAGCACAGCTTGTAGAGAAGCCACGTGACGTGCACATGGAAATAGAATTTTATTTTTATAAAGCACTGAAACAAGCAGCAAGCAGAGCAAACGGTTTGGGAAGGAAAGTTAGAAGATGGAATTGAACGAGGGTTAGGGCTCCCTTTATACCATGCCTGGTATTAGACATGTTTTCTGAAGACTCAGGAGGATTCAGCCTGCACCTCTGGCTGGTCTGTGGCAGAATTGGGGCTTAGACATCAGTAGCTTGGACAGATGATGAAAAGCCCCAACTCTGACTCAGCATCAGAACATAGGAGAGTGTTTGGTTTGATTGCCCTGGATTTGTAGTGAGGGTGATGATTAAGGAAATTAAATACTCCCAAGTATTTTTTTGCTTGTTTCTCTGTTACTTGGGATATCTGCAGGATCCAAATTGTAGCTATATCTAATTTGCTTTTTTTTTACATTATAATTTATTATATGCTTGTCACATTCATTATGTTCTTAATGTGTATTTGAGCTGTGAAAATAAAAACATCCAAAAATGAGAACCAATAGAATATTTGGAGCTTGCTGTAAGGCAGTCAAGTGTGATCACTGTTCGGCGGGAACTGGCATATTATTGGGTTAGCTTTCAATTAGAAAAGGAAGAAGCTTAAATAAGAAACTGGAAGGTGAACAGGCGGCACTTGGATATAGCCTTGGCTTTTTGTGTGTTTGTTTGTGTGTTTGTTTGTTTGTTTTGTTTAGATTCAAGTAAGAAATGGAAGCAAGGTATTAGGACATCAGCAGACCCTGGCCATTCTAAGATGGCTGCAGAGGTTTGGCTTCTAGGATTGGTTGCCACACAAGTGTGGTCAGACTTGTCATAAAGATTCTGCCCACCGTCTGTTCAAATATTCGGTCGGGTGGAGTTGCTTCCAGTCTCACTAAAAATCTGTTAGCATCAGTGTGTCTGTGTATGCATCTGCCCTCAGGTATGCTGAGGAGATGAAACCAGGGTTTGGTGCCAAGTGTCTTCCTCAGTCATTGGGTTTTTATTTCGGTTTTGCTTGTTTTTTAAAACCAAGTGTCTAACTGAACCTTGGCCTATCCAACTTAGTCCTCTTGGCCACTGAGTCCCCGGGATCCTCCTATTCTTTATCTCCTTGGCACTAGGATTACAAGTGAGTGCTACCTCACCTGGTTTTCTTTGGTTTTGTTTTTGGTGCCTGATGAGGATCCAACTGGAGTCCTCAAGCTGCCGAGCAAGAATACTATCAACCGAGCCATCTCCCCAACCTTAGTCATAATAACTCTCCATGAAAGCTTAGAGCTAAATATAATTTCTAGAGTAGCCATTAAAAGAGTGCAATTGTAATTGCAGGCACTAAAATGGCATACTCAAACTATTTTAAATAATCTTTAAACAAAAAGCTAAAAGAAAAAGAAACAAAATAAAATTGTCACTAATAACATTTTGAAGGCTTTCAGCACCAGAAGACCAGGGTCTCAAAGTTCCAGACACCAGTATTTTAGGCATTCACAAGTTATTTCTGAATCTGAAAACTACATCCAAAAGCAGCCACCTGGTGAGAATTTGAGCCTCTAATCTACAGGATGCTAACTAGTTACAGCCTATTGGGCCCACTAAGCTAGAACTGGGCTTTGACCTCTGACTCTTGCTGAAGAAGAGAAGGCAGTGGAAAGGGGCTATCTTTTCCTCCAATACTAAGCAGACCCTAAGATGAGCTATCCAAGGCTAGGAAAGCAGCCTGCAAATGGGGATAAAACTGCCTGCAGGGTGTAGGTGGCACGGTGTGGGATGGCTGTCTATCTTTGTGAGCTATGTGGAATAAACAGAAAACATCCCTGTAGATTGTCCTGAAACTGTATTTTAATGTTAATTCCACTTCCCCAAGAAGGGCTTGCTAGTCAGCTGACTCCAACTGAACCTTCCCATTTTAATTAGTAAAATAAAGGAAAGTCAGTGACTGGGCGGGGCGAGGGAAGTAGAGATCTGAAGAGGTCACAGGTCGGAGGGTGGAGGTCTTGGCATCATGGAGGTTCCCAAGGACCAGCTGGACCCAGGTGGGATTGATTGGCTTTAAATGGCTATGAACACTAAGAATTTTATAGGTCTAATATCACATATAGAAAGGCAGTTTGTGTCTTTGTCTATTTGATGCAGTCTTGTTGTGTAGAGGATTTGTGGATTGAGAGTTGAATATATAAACCTGTATGAAAAGCTATCAGGCTGTAGAGTTGTGTTTGTGTGGGATTTGGTGGTACAGAAATACCCCGGGACAGAGGCAGTGAACAGGTGGTAGAAAACCGCCAGGGAAGGGAGTTGAGCGGACAAGTTAGGCCGAGAGGGCGACTCGGACTGGGCGCCAGAGGTGTGCGCAGCTCCCTTTCAGGGTCGGGTCTGGGGAGTGAGACCTTAGGGACGATAAATAGATAAACCAATTTTTAATATTTACTGCAACACATCATCTCATCATGGGGCACCCATGCTAGATCAAAATACCTGAGGATAATCACAATTTTAGCTTAACAGTTATGGAGTCAAGAGACGATTACAGACTCTAGAGTCTAATCCCAGGCACTAGAGATCACAATGTCTGGCAAAGAAAGGTAAAGTGGGAGCTGAAAGCCAATAGATGATAACTGGTACATACAACGCAGTCTGCACCTTGTACACATGCATTCCCACCATGGTACTTCACTGCTGAGATGTCTTTCAGTGCGTTGTCCTGCGTTGAAAGACCAACAATTATAGATGACGTCGTGACACAATAAATGTTACGGCTCAAGTGACCTATAGTTTTCAAATGGTAAGAATGTTATAGTGTTTTTTCCCCTAGCTATTTACATTTAGCTTTTTAAAAAGTTTTATTTATGTATGAGCACACTGTCATCATCTTCAGACACACCAGAAGAGGGCACCAGATCCCATTACAGATGGTTGTCAGCCACCATGTGGTTGCTGGAATTGAACTCAGGACCTCTGGAAGAGCAGTCAGTGCTCTAACCTCTGAGCCATCTCTCCAGCCCTTTTAAAGGTAATTGTTTTTCCTTTCCTCTGGAGTCTTTGAGGCACTCAAAAATGTGTACTATACACAATATCTGCATGAAATACCTCATTTCTTACAAATCTCTGATGAGTATTAACTGTTGCACCCCGGAGAGGTGAACACAAACTAGTTATTTTAACTCCCCCGAAATTGTATAGGCACATCACAGAGTGATGTTCCACTATACAAAATTCATTCTTCATGTGAGATCTCTCGCCTTTATTCTAACATGTCAGAGTCACTAGCATAGGTGGGGGTCTCACTGCCAGTGGAAGTCTGGTTGCAGTAGATAGAGAGGCATGTGTTCTTTGCAAATGTCCATTTCACAGTGTGGAGCACCTCTTCCCCTCTCCAAACCCTGTGAGCCTTGACATCAAGTGGCTGTTCCACACCTTTCTCCCGCCACCAGGTAGGGACAAGCCAGGCATTTTGAAAGCCTGTTATAAACTTGGAATTCTGAATAGGAAGGAGGTTTCAGGAGTGTTTAATACTTTTTAATCCCATGGGGACTGAACTATGAGACTGATAGATCACATCCTGTATTTGTGCAAGTACAGCAGGTGCTCAAAAGGAGGTTGTAGGTCAGCTTCCCAGCCTCTTAAATCTCCCATTGTTTCAGGCCTATAATCCCAGCTCTTGGGAAGCTGAGGTAGAAGGACCACCATGAATCCATGGCAAGCCTGGCTCTGGAACATGAACTAACCCCTTCCTATCTTCCCAGAGCATTCTTCACATGAATCCTTTATTATTTTTAAGAATCCTGAATGGCATGTAATGAAAGGCTCATTCTGTATTCCCCAACCCTCCTCTGTAGAGACTTACTCAGCGTTTATTATGTACCTGTTTGGGGGGGTGGGTGATGACACATCCAACTCCTACATGAGTCCTCACTCCCTCTGCTCCTTGGCTTTATTCCATTTAATTCTTCCTGTATTTGATTATTCTGTAGGCCAGGTTAGCCTCAAACTTCAGCCTCTGTCGTACCAGTGTTACAGATGTAAGAATCACACTAGGCAGGCCCCCATTCCCTCAATCGGTTCTTTGACACTGCCAAAGTTTATTGCTTGACTGCTTTGGTTTTTAGCTTGCCATTCAGTCTGACAACCTATTGAGTATCTTTGATGTTTTACATATAGGTTGATGCTAAAACAAGCAGCCAGCAACCAAAATGGTGGCTCCTCCTTATAACCTGATCTGAAGCAAGAGAGCCAGCATGTGCTGCAGTGTAAGGCCTGTCTCAAAATAAACAATGGCTAGAGAGATGGCTCAGCAGTTAAAAGCACTAGCTTCATTCCCCCAGAGGACCCGTATTCGGTTCCTAGGACCCACATGCTGGCTAACCATCTGTAGTGTAACTCCAGTCCCGGGTCATCTGACCATCTGACTTTTGTGGCCACTGCACACACATGGTAAAGACAAACATGCAGGCAAAATCACTACATATAAATATTTTTAATTTAAAACTAGGACTGGAGTTTTAGGTGTACTGGTAGTTGGTTACACCATTGTTGGAACAGACACAGAATAGCAGTGAATGGTGACCTGTGGCTTCAGTCCCAGCATTCAGGAAGCAGAGGCAAGCAGAGGTCTACATAGTGAGCTCCAATATAGATAGATAGATAGAGAGAGAGAGAGAGAGAGATGATTGATAGATAGATAGATAGATAGATAGATAGATAGATGGATGGATGGATGGAGGGAGGGAGGGAGAGAGAGAGAGAGAGACAGAGAGAGAGAGAGAGGACCTGTCTTTGATTTTTAAAGGAGGGGGTGAGGGAGGGAGGGAGAGACAGGAGCACAGGGCAGTGGTTCTAATACAAACACGTGTGCTGTGACCAAATGTAAGGTCACAGTCTGTAGGCCACAGGAGCTTTTAGTGTGGGTTCTTAGCTCATTACAAATAAAAACAAAGAAACTGTGATCTACCTTGAGAACTGTCCCTAAGTTTTCTTTCTCAGCGGCAAAGCATAGTAACAGCAAGTGCCGGGTCCTTGGTACAGCTTCCAGAGGCTTCTGAAGCTTTGAAGGCAGCTTGTCGACGCTCCATTTCACAAGCATGCTATGAAGTAGCCCCCAGGTGCTCTATATAAAAATGAAGCGGTGCACATCTGGGCATGAGCACTGTTCCACGCGACGCACTTTTTTCCAGGTCCCCTGACATCGGGGGTTGCCGACGGCTTGCCAGCGAAGAGTCTGGTTTCTGAAACGATATTGGAAAAATGTAGGTTCTACCAAAATCAAGCCAGAGGAGACTCTATTCTACGTGGTTAGGACTCAATCAGAGCTAGTGTTTTTTAATGTGTGCATATGATTGTTTTGTCTGTACATAAGTAAATACACTGTATGAATATCTCATAAAGAAGGTGCTTGATCCCCTGAAGCTGTGTTGTTAGTACCTATGGGGATGTTGGCCACTGAATCTAGGCCCTCTGCAAGAGCAGCAAGCGGTCTTAATTGCTGAGCCATCTCCCTCACCATTGTTGTTTTTTAAAAGTAATGTGTTGTGTTATGTCAACATGATACAGGCCAAGGCCATCCAGGAAGAGGAAACTTCAACTAAGAAAACGATCCCACCAGACTGGTCAGTGGGCAAGCCTGTGGAGCATTTTTTTTTTTTTTTAAATTGATGCTTGATAAGAAAAGTGTCAGCTCCCTGTGGACGGTGCCATCCCTAGGTTGATGGTCCTGGGTGCTGTAAGAAAGGCTAAGCAAGCTGCAAGGAACCAAACAAGTAAGCTATGTTTCTCCGTGGTCTCTGCTCCAGTCCCTGCCTTCAGGTTCCTGCCCTGGCTTCCTTCAGTGATTGACTTAATAAGGTTAAATAGGCCCTTTACTTCCCAAATTGCTTTTGATCATGGTATTTTACCACAGCAATAGAGCCATAACTAATATAGTGATCACACAGTTTCAAAGTTTACAAAAAGTTCGTTTTTAAATTAGTTATTCATTTTTTAATTCTACATGTGTGAGTATTTTGCCCAAATGTATGTCTGTGGGGGCCAGAAGAAAGCATTGGATGCCCCCCAGAACTGGGGTGAGCTGCCCTGTGGTTGCTGGGAACCAAACCCAGGTTCTCTGGAAGAGTATCTAGTGCTCTTAACCAAAGAGCCATCTCTAGCTCACCACACCTTCCTCATAATCAGGAAGAAGACTTATATTTCCTGGGTTCTGTCCATGTGAGTTAGGAATTGACTCCTATGCAAGAAGACTTGTTCAGAGGGTTGTTGCCGACTTTCGTGTCCAGTTCTCTCGGATGGATGTAGGAACTACAATGGTGGTTTGTGCAGGATTAGGTCAGGAGGGTCTAACCAGAAGGCTACTTTCATCTTACTCCAACTCTCTGATTTCATAATGAAAAATGGAAGGACTGCAAGGGAGCAAAGCCAGAGAATTAATGTTATTCATTAAGTCACTCATATAGCAACCAGGGTTTAAGTACTTGCTTTATTGGGTACAAATTGAATTATAAATTCATTTAAAGTCAAAACAGAGATGAGGTATTCAGAAAAAAACATTAAATTCAAATATTAGGTTTCATTTGATATGAATTCCTTACCCACTTTATTGCTCATATGGTGAGCTCAGTAGAGACAGCTAGGCACAAGTGACTAATAAACATGAACCAAATTATTAAATATTAAAACACGGTGGGGATAATGATTAACCGGAAAGGTCAGTCCTTCACTTGTGATCTCTTTTTAACCTGGTGCACCTGACATGATGAAAACCCTTCTGTGTGTGGCTGTGTCCAGAGCTGTTCCAGGGATTCCCTCAAGCACTCGTAGGTCTAACCAGGAGTGAGTGCAGGGCTGGGAGAGGCTTGCAGGGAGACGTAATGGCAGCACCTCTCCTCTCAGAAGACCCACCTCACACATTACTGGGGTGTGACTGCTTATTTTCCCGCACCCCTCTTTGTGAGTGGGCTTGGGAGTTAAAGATGAATGGTAGGGTTTTTTTCTTTTTTCTTTTAAGATTGTATTGATTTTAATTATGTAATATGTGTGTGGGTCTGTCTACTCAGGAACCCAAGAAGCCAGAGCAAGATAGCAGCAGTTGGGAGCCACCCAACCTGGGTGCTGAGAAGTGAACTTGGGTCCTCTGCAAAAGCAGCATATACTCTTAATTGCTGAGCCAGCTCTCCGGCCCAAATTTCTATGTTCTTAGAATCGGAAGAAGGCATGTTTAAAATTCCAATATTTATAAAGCTGACTCTGGAGCTTTGTATTGAGTTCCAAGGTACCCTGACCTACATAGTAAGTTCCAGGCTGTCCTTAGATAGAGTAGGATGCTGTGTCAAACAGCAACAAAGAGTTAAAGAAATATCAAAAGAACAATGTTTCTTGACACATGAAAGCCATCTGTCTTAGTTAGGGTTTGTTTGCTGTGAAAAGACACCATAACCAAGGCAACTCTTACAAAGGACAACATTTAACAGAGGTTCAGTCCATTATCACCAAGGCAGGAGTATGGCAACATCCAGGCAGACGTAGTGCAGGAGGAGCTGAGAGTTCTACATCTTCATCTGAAGGCCACTAGAAGAAGACTGGCTCCAGGTAGCTAGGATGAGGGTCTAAAAGCCCACACACACAGTGACACACCTATTCAAACAAGGCCATACCTATTCCAAAAGGCCATACCTTCTAATAGTGCCACTCCCTGGCTGAGCATATACAAATTGTCACATTCCACTCCCTGGCCCCCATAGGCTTATTCAAACATATGGGTATATGGGACTATACCTAAACAAAACACAATGAAAAACATATTTAGTCCAAATAATTCCCATAGTCTATAGCAATCCCAACAGTGTTATAAGTTCTAAATTTAAAGTTTCTTCTGAGATTCATCTAATCACTTAACTATAATCCCCAAAGCAAGCAAGGAAGCCATCTGGGAAAATTCCAAACTCTGCATCTTCATGTCTGATTTCAAGGTGGTCTTCAGATCTCCAACTCCTTTTTCATCTTTGTTGACTCTAACAAACTTGTTTCTCCTGGGCTGTTTCTACTCCCTGTTATCAACAGTCCTCAGCAGATAGCCCATGACTCTGGCATCTCAAACATCTTGGGGTCTCCAAGGCAACTTCAATGTTGCAGCTTCTTAGTTCAATGTCTGGGATCCACACATGATCTTCTGGGCTCCTCCAAGAAGCTGTTGTCACTTCTCCAGCTCTGCCCTCTGTAGTTCAGATTGATCCACTTCACTGCTGCTGATGTTCTTGGTGATCATCCCATGGTACTGGTATCTCCAATATGCTGGGGTCTTCTGCTACAACTAAGACTTCACCAATAGGCTCTCTTCATGGTGCCAAGCCTCAAATCCTTTTCATGACCCATTCAGTCCTGGGCTGTCAACTGTAACTGAGGCTACACTTTCACCAGTGACCTTCCATGGCCTCTCACAATGCCGAGCCTCAGCTGTTCTTCATGACCTCTCCATTCCATGACCTCTCCATTCCTTCAAAACCAGTACCACCTGAGTCTTACACATTACCAAGTACAGCTACAGCACAAGGCCTTGGCTATCTCTAGAACACAGCCTCTTTGTGCCCTCAGAAAATACTTCCAAAAGATTTCTCCTCAGTGATGCTGATCTTTTCTTAATCACTAATTTCTTAGCTCCAGCTAACCAGCATCAATTGTCCCAGTAGTCCCAGTAGTAGCCCATTCTGGACTCTAAAGCCAGAGCCATGTGGCCAAAGCTGCTGAGTTCTGCTGCTTTCTAGGACTGAAACATGGTCCCCTTGTTCTATTACTTTATCACCAGCTTTCTATTTTCCAAGTCCTTCACTGCCTAAACTTGGCTGTCCTGGAACTTGCTCTGTAGACTGACTTTGAACTCAGAGATCTGCATACCTGTCTCTTAAGCATTGTGATTAAAGATATGGTCTACCAAGCCTGGATTTAAGCTTTTCTTCACCTAAAACTTGCTGTATTCTTGGCTGGCCTTGAACTCAGAGATCTGCTTGTCTTTGCCTCCTAGATGAAAGTCTTGTACTACCATGCCTGGACCTAAACTTGGCTGGGTCCAGGCATGGTAGTACAAGGTCAATACCCCCTTAATTCAATTTAATATCCGTGAATACAGAATTCAGCTCCATTTCACTTCCTGGTGTCCCTTTAATACTTGAACCATATATTTTGTATTTTTCCTTTCTAAACTTGCTATGCTTGTTCAAAATGCTATTTGTGATTCTTAACCAGAGAACTAAGTTTTCTGAGTTTTTTTTTTTTTTGGTCAATGTAATTAATACAAATCTCTTAACCTTAGCCTCAGCTAGACTCTTCATACAAGGGCAAGCATTCTTCACCAAAATCCCACAAAAACAGTCTCTAGGCCACATACTGAAATTCTCCACTGAAACCTCTTAGGCCAGGTCTTCATAGTTCAAATCTCTCTCAGCAACAAAATCTTCCCTATTCCTACTAGGATGGTCCATTAAGCCCCATTGCTTTCTGAACTCAGAGTCCCCAAATCTACATTCTTCCAAACAAAAGCATGGTCAGGTCTATCATAGCAATGCCCCAGTCCCTGGTGCTAACTTCTGTCTTAAGGTTTTAGGGCTGTGAAGAGGCACTATGACCAAGGCAACTCTTTTAAGGGAAAATTTTAATTGGGGCTGGCTTATAGGTTCAAAGGTTCAGTCTATTACTGTCAAGGTGGAAACATGGAAGCATCCAGGCAAGCATGGTGCAGGAAGAGCTGAATCTTTATCTGAAGGCCACTAGAAGAAGACTGGCTTCCAGGCAGCTAGGATGAGGGTCTTAAAGCCACAGTGACACACCTACTCCAACAAAGCCATATCTCCTAATAGTGTCACACCTCACTCGCTGGGTTCGCATATGCAAACCATCACACCATCTAAAATCTTTTATTTTGGTGCTCACACAAAAGTTTTGTTAGAACAAATCCAAGGGTTAAATACTATCAATAGCTGCTTTAATGGCCAATGTCAGAGTTAGTAGTTCTGACAAAGAGTGTAGTGCATGAAAAGCCAAAAATAATTGCTTTCTGACATTTTATAGAAAAGGTTTTTAGGTTCTAACCTAAGAGTTTACTAAAACTCTTGTTCTCTAGGGCCAAAAACCATGGCAAAGTCTTAAGTCTCCAACCCAAGAGATTCAGAATCAAGTGTTCTATGTATTTTTGGAGTGATCTGGTTTTTGATAGTCTTTGAAGAACTTCATCTGAAATGAACCCCAATAACCAAACTGTATTTCTGGTTGAGAGAGCCACTGAGTCCCAGAGTGAGAGCCAAGACCCTGAATTTGAGTGTCTGGACAGGTTCCCCTTGCTGCCCACACCCTGCGTTGCTACCTACTGCTCAGCTCTTTACAACTTCAAAGGACATACTCCCAGGGCCACTGTCCTTCCTTACCCATCCGAGTCCAGCCCATCTCCAGAACAGCGCAGGCTCACAGCGTTCATAGCCGGAGGCTGACAGTCCACACACACCGTGTATCCTTCACGGAGATACTGCATCCATCGGCTCAGGGGGCGGTTGTCCAGAGCACAGTGAGGAGTCAGGGACTCTGTCTTGAACTCCATACAGTATCTGGAGCAAAAGAAGGCAGTCATTTACTAAGAAGGTGGCCCAACACTAGGAAGTCTTAAGGAGCCATGTCAACCTCGTGGTAAATATCACTCATTCTTTACTTTTGAGGCAAGGCTTCACCGTGTGGCTGAAGCTTACCCAGTACTCTAAGGTTAGTCTGAGGTAGTTGCCTCAGTCTAAGTGCTGACATTACAAATGTGTCACAGTGCTCAGCATATGTACATGTATGTGCACATGGATACAAACATATATGCACAAATACATACATACATGAAATTGAGGTCAGGGCTCACATAACTCAGACTGGCCTCAAACTTAGCAGTGTAGCTGGCCCTGAACTCCTCCTGATCCTCTTAACTCTATCCCACCTGGAATTCGGGAATTACAAGTGTGCCACCACCTTGCTCAACTGAATATGATTTTTTTTTAGAATAAAAGTAACTATTAATAAAATCGCTAAGCAGCCTGGGGGTCTGAACGTGTGGTTGTTAGGTCTCCTTATCTGATGGAAGAAGAGTGGGCCCAGGGGAGCATGGAGTTGCCTTCCAGTACTTGTGTTCTTCCCGATTTTATGGTGCTGTGGTTGTATGTCTGGCACATGATGTGTCAATGGGAAGCCCTCAGAATGAACGTGTGTGCAACGTTCCAATTCACAAAGCAGTTTATGAAGACTCGGAAACTGCTGGGTGTGGTGGTGCACTCCTTCAATCCCAGCACTCGGGAGGCAAAGGCAGGTGGATCTCCAAGTCACACACTACAGAGTAAGTTACAGGAGAGTCAGGGAAACACAGGGAAACCCTGTCTCAGGAAACCAGAGGTGGAGAGGGATGGAGAGAGGGAGGGGGGAGAGAGGGAGGAAAGAAGGGATGGAGGGAAGGAGGGGGAAACATAACAGTAATTTTAAAGCAACAGATTACCCAGCATCCTCAGTGTGTGTAGACCACTGTGGAGACACTGCTTGCATTATTCTCTTCTTGTTGAATGCAGAGCTGGTTATGAAAGCAGGAACTAGAAAAGAAAGAGTTACATTGTATTTGCTCAGCCAGAGTACTCAATAATGTTTCCCAAAGTGGGTTCTGTGTCTGACTGAGTCAATCCAGAGCCAAAGACCTTTGGTACAGTGTCAAGTGAGGCTGCACCTGTATCTTCTGACAAGCTCACTCAGTCGGTGGCTAGACTGCTACGGAGGGGAGGGCCTTGGAATGAGAAAGTGAAGGAAGGAGAAGGAATAGAGATGAAAAGGCACTGTAAACGAAGCTCAAGAACAGACCCAAGAGAAAAACCGAAGAAAGTAAAAAGGGAAGAAGAGAGAAACAGCCGAGGAAATAAGGAAGACCAGAAGTAAGGGGAGAAAACATGGCTGGAGTTCCCAAACCTCTTGGGGAACCAGAACCTGAAAGCTTTGCTCCACCCCCTCCTCCCTGCCGGGGCGCAGTGCCTTAGTGTGGCTGCTCAACAACACAGCCCTGGGGAAAGAAAGATTCCTGTGGGCCTTTCCCCATCCAAAGGGAAGGAAACCGCCTGGGACAGATTCTTCCTCCTCTGATCCCTTCCTTTATCCGTGGGGTCTTTGTACAGTCCCTAGGCCTGGTGAAATATCTATTGATAAGCCACTTGACTTTGGCTGCTGTCAACAAAAGCCTGGTCTGGCACTGCACGCCTAGGACTCCGGTGCACTTAACACGTGGTTGTACAGTGAGTGATGGGCCAGTGAAAAACGGAGTGAAGACGGGGGATCGCCACCAAAACACACAGGTCCTACATCCTCTGGTCTGCTTTATGCAGTACTCTCTTGGTGTCCGAAGCTGTTGGTTTCAGGACCTCTAAAATATACTTATGTGTACTAAGTCCTTAAATAAAATGCACTTAAACATCTCCCCTGTTACACTTTTTAAGTGCCGGGATCATATTTAGGACATCGCACACACTGAGCACACACTTTACCACTGGGTTACTCCCCTGTTACACTTTTTAAGTGCCAGGATCATATTTAGGACATCGCACACACTAAGCACACACTTTACCACTGGGTTACACCCCCAGCTCCACCCATAGACTTAAATCCATAATACCCCAGGCAGCAAAAGCGGGTGTTGCTGTGTAACTCCCTAAACTGTGGATTGTCCCAGGTAGGATCCCTTTAGAACTGAATGTGAAGGCTGTGAAAGGTGTTTGGATATGCGATGACCAAAAATTAATTCAAACTCAGACTTAAAATGAATGCACATTTCTGGCAACATGAACCCACACATGTCACATGACCTCTCCACAGCCTTGGTTCGGAAAACATGCTTTGCGCCGGGAACGCCAACACACCGAGAAGCACTTGCTGAGGCACTGGCTCAGCCACTGTTTGAGGCTTGAAGGTTAAGGTTTGGAGTGTTTTTACTGTTTTCTCCTCTCATTGAAATATAGTAGCTCAGTTACGGTAAACAAAGATTTGATGCTGTCATAGAAGTATTACTGCGGCATATTTTCATATAGTGTGTTAGAAGGCTTGAATTTAAAATTGCTTTTTGTCCAGTGAAGGCTGGTTTTCCCAGTGTAGGGGAACGCCAATGAGCTGAGGTGAGAGAGGGTGGTTAGAGGAAAGAGAGCACCTTCATGGAGGCAATGGAAGGGGGAGGGGAGATGGGATTGGGAGAAAGGGATAACGTCCGAAATTAAATGCAGAGAATATTTTTAAAAGTTGAAAAAAAATTCTCAAAAAAAAAAAGAAAGAAAGAAAGAATGGTTTCTCAAGAAAATCTGGAAGCTATTGTTAGTCTAGGGGAATTTTCTAAGAGACAGAGGTAAAAGGATAGAAACACATTCCCCCATCTCTGTCTCTGTCCCTGCCTTCTTCCATCCCTCCTTCCCTCCTTCCCCTTTCCTCCCTCCTCCCCCTCTCTCACACACACATACACACACACACACACACACACACAAGAAACCTGAGGGGTTACATAAAGTAGGAGGTATCTATCAAGGTACAAGAACCATATAGAATATCAAAGAAACTGGATCAGAAAGGAAATTTCTCCCAACATGTAATAATCAAAACACGAAATGTACAGGACAAAGAGACATATTAAAAGCTATAAAGGGATAAGATCAAGTAATATATAAAGGCAGCCTTATTAGGATTACACACGACTTCTCAGAAAAGACTGTAAAAGCCATAGGGCCTGGAAGATGTTATCTAGCTCTAAGAAAAGCTTTCAGCCACTATAGATGGATAAGATATTACATGAAAAATCCAAACTTAAGCAATACCTGTCTATAAATCCAATCTTACAAAAGGGGTTAGAAGAAAAACTCCAACCTAAAGAGGCAAAGTGCACCCAAGAAAACACAACAAATAATAATTTCAGACTGAAAACTTAAATGAGAACAGAACGCATACACACCACCAATAAATAAAAATAAAATCAAATTGTCTTTTGAGTAGCTGACTTGAATTATCTTTCTTTCTTCTTCTTCTTCTTCTTTTGAATTTTCTTTTTTTAAAAAAAAAAATCATTCAGTGATTTTGACTTGGGATTAGAACAAATTTTCCAACAATTTCTGAAACGGCCCTAAACATTCTTCTGCTGTCTGGTACTGTATTTTTTATGTGAAGCAGTGTGCTCAACATTAATGATCAAAATATCAAAATCAAAACATCAATCAACTCTGAAAAATACCAAACGTGTTTTATATTCTGTATATCAGATATTCAGCCAGGACTTGATTCATATGTGAAAATTAGTAACTACATCCACTTCCTTAGTGTGTGTATCTGCTTTTATCTTTAATAAGTGGTAAAGTTGCATATAAAAAGAATTGTTTTAAAGTAAGTTTCATTATGGTTTATTACCAGTAAACATTTTATTTATTTACCTATCATATATACTAATTCACTTGGGATGAAATAAAAAATGTGGAGGGTGAGAGGGGGTCACAAGTAGAAAAGTTAAGAAGTCCTGGTTTAGGGAGAGTCTGGGCAGGGAGGTGGCTCAGATGGTGACGTGCTTGCTGCTCAGTGTGCAGACCCGAGTTCCATGCCTACCAGACACATTAAAACAGAAAACTCAGGCATGACAGCACTTCCTATAGAATCCTAGCGTTGGAGAGAGTCCAGCTAAACCAGTGAGATCGATCCAGGCTCAGTCAGACAAGCCTGAGTCAAAAGATAAGGTGGAGACTGAGGAGACACCCAACACCAATTTCTAACCTGTATGTGCACTTGCGAGTGTGCGTGCACACACCTACACACACACACATCTGCACACACACCTACACACACACACATCTGCACACACACCTACACACACATCTACACACACACCTACACACACACACATCAACACACACCTACACACACACACCTACACACATCTACACACACACCTACACACATCTACACACACACATACACACACATACACACACACCTACACACATCTACACACACACATACACACACACCTACACACATCTACACACACACCTACACACATCTACACATACCTACACACACACATCTACACACACACCTACACACATTTACACACACCTACACACACACATCTACACACACACCTTACAGTACAGACAATTTTCCCTCAGATATTTCCAGTTGTACTTGGGTCAATGTACAGATTGTATGGACAGAGTCTGTGAGTAACTCAACAGCCTCTCCTGCCTTTTGCTTCAGAAATTGGACAATGTAGATCAGAGCAGATGGAGGCTAAGGCTGGGTTTGAAATGCTAAAATTATTAACAGGAGCAAACTGCGATGAGGGCGATAGTTTAAAAAGGAAAGGGCTTCAAACTACACGGTTGATTTTCCTGGCACCCGACTACCACAAGATGGCAGGCCTTAATTCTCTTTCAGATTTTCTTTTCTTTATTTCTCTCTTCTTTCTCTTCCTCTCTTCTTCCTTCCTTCCTTTCTCTCTCTCTTCCTTCCTTTGTTTGTTTCTTTCTTTCTTTTTTCTTTTTCTTTCTTTCTGTTTTCCAGAGGAGTAACCCTTTATTTACATGTTTCTCAGACAAACCCAGCATAGTTGAGTTTGGAGACGATTAGTCAGAGACCAAATCCTTATCTGACTCCTCAGACCTTCTCTTGGCTTCATTTCTGGCTATGGTGGCAGCACCAGTGCTGGGGGCAGTGGCTGGAGAAAATGGAAAGGTACAGTCAGTTCTCCCACAGCCAGGACCAGATGTGTATGTGCTCAGACACAAGGAGGTCAGAACCCCCGCGGGAGATGTCAATCCTCTGCCCATCTTGTTTTATGAGACGGGGTCTCTAATGAGGCTGGCTGGTCACTGTGGCCTCTGGTCTCTAGAGATCATGTGACACTGACATTATATGAGCATGCACCGTGTCTGGCCTTCACCTTCTGGTCTTTAGACTTTATTGTCCAGGGATGTGAATGTAGCTCAGGGCATTCTCTTAGCATGAAGCCCTGAGTCTATCCCTAGCACTGGAAAACAACAACAACATGCATATATAATCGTATATACATATATGTATACACACATGCGATTCTATATATATGATCCTACCACTCAAGAGATAGATGTATGAGTATCAGAGGTTCAAGACCAGCCTGGACTGAAGGAGTTCCCCATATTCTTGTTTAGTTTCTGTGCTAATTAGTCTGTGCTACAGCGTTTATTGTTGTTAGTTTCCTTCTTTGTTTGGAGACAGAATCTTTATATGTGACCCAGGCTGGTTTTCAATTCAAAGTCCTCTTTCCTGAGCCTTAAGAGCAAGATATTCTTGAGGAACCTGTCTGTTCCCACTCCAGTGGCTGCAGGGTTTGGATCTCGGATCTCCCTCTCCCACGTGTAAATTCAGCACACAGACTCGGAGCCAGATAGCCTACGGCACTTTGAACCAAAGCCACTCTTTAATAATAATCTGCCAGTTTAATTTTCATATCTTGAGGGTTGTAAAATAATTTAAAAGTTATTTTTGCACTCAGTCCCACCTCTGCTTCTGTGTGGAAGAGCATAGCTGGTGCCCCAGGACACAGTCTCTCCATAAACGACTGCCCCTTTCCTTTTCCCTGTTGGCAGCCCTATTCAAATGTAATATCGTCTCTGCTCAGAGGCCATTTGCCAACTTTTTGGCAACCTATGAACCTACCATTGTTCACTTTTACAAGTTTTCACTTTAAAAAAAAAAAGCACAGCACATATTTCCTTTGAACATGAAAGTAAATGAAGTTTGCTTTGAGAATTTCATAAGCCCTCTGACACAGGGAATGCTACAAAAGCAGGCTTAGAACCTCTGTTCTGTGCATACAATACAGAGGAGGATGGGGAGAAATTTGGCAAATAACACCTACCTGGAAACATAGTTTATTGTTCGTGCACATTGGCCTTTTGTGGGGAGGAAAATGCACATAAACCTTAGTAATGTGCAACAGTTCATTTTTTAATGTTTCTTTTTCAGATAAAGCATAATTATATGCCTTATGTTTAATGATGAAAAGCTCATTAGAAGAGGGTAGTTGTGTTCACGGGCTTCATGGGGCTTTTATATTTTGACTTAGTCACCAATCTGTAATCCTAAAATTAACGGTGACAATATGGAGAGGAAGCGGCTCATAATTTGTAGTCCCAGGGTGTGAGTTTTAGTCCTGACAGCCATGAACAATCAGTCACCTTCTGAAACTCTAGCGTCTCCATGTGTAAGCCAGGCATCATGACTGAGGTGCTCCCAAACCCTCCAAAGGTCCAAGTCCCAACCTCCAGAATGAATGCGACGTTACAGGACAAAAGACTAAATAGGCAGATGGAATTCGAGTTGCTCCTCAGCTGAATTTGAAATAGGAAGGTTGCCCATCTTCTAGATAGATCCCAGGTAATCACTTGGGACTCTTAAAATATCTCCGGGGGGGGGGGGGTGTGATTTCAGAAGAAAGATGCAATGTTGTTAGCTATGCCAATGGATGGGACCATGAGACAAAGAATATAGTTAGTCTCCACAAGATAAAAAAAAAAAAATACATAAATAAAGAGCTGGAGAGATGGTTTAGCCATTAAAGGCTAGGCCCCATGAATGTCAAAGAGGAAAAATGTCGAAAAGAGACTGGCCCCTCATGTCCAGGGAAGGAATGCAGGCCTGCTGATGCCTCAACCCTAGTAAAACCTATGTCCGGTCACTGAATCAGTGACAAGCTTTCGGTGACATTAAGTGACCTTACAGCCACACCACTGTGCATTTTCTAGAACCAGCTTTCCTAAGAGCAAATGTCATCCCCATCGTTCTGCCGTCTTTCATAAACCGAGAACTAACCACTTCATCATCCTGATCCATTAAGATTAAATATCTTCTTCTCCTCTGTCTCTTTTTACTCCGGTTTTACTAAAGGCAGCAAGAAGTACCCATGCCGTATGCTCAGCACCATGCTCAGGGCTCTCCCTGGTTAAATACACACGCTCTACCCATCTCTGACGACTTTTACTCCCATAGAACTGGACATACACCTGCTGTGCTTTCTGCCCCTGTGTATCATCCACGAACAGGCTTGAATGGTTTTCCCAAAGAGCCTTCAGGAAGGAATGCACCCTTTCTGAACCACTAGCTCTAGTCCAGGTAGACCCACTGGAAATAAGAAAACAGAGGTGCCACATTAAGCCACTAAGTTTCTGGCGATTTGTTACAGCAGCCATAGGAATGGTTTCTTTGAAAACCGACTCAAGAATGCTTATTGAGAGCTCTGGGAATGAGGCACGTGCTTATGTGCTGGTGGTGAAAGCCTGTAATCCCAGCGTTTGAGGTCAGAGGTCAAGGTCATCAACAGATACACAGAGAGTTTGAGGCCAGCCTGGGCTACATGATCATAATCTTGTATTAAAAACAAAGGAGCAAGCAAATAAAAAAAAAATATCTGTGCCATTCAAAAGGGAGGTCGTGCTCCACAAACAGGAACTGTGGTAGAGGTACACATGCCACCGCAGGGCAGAACAAATGCACTTCCATGGAAGTGGCTTTCTTCCCACACACGCACTTTTAAAATTGGAGGTAGTGTTTGGTGCATGCCAGAGGGATTGTGTAGAGGTTAGAGGAGAACTTGCAGGAGTTGTCCCTTTCTACCATGTGGGTTCCAGCAATTGACCTCCAGCCCACGGTGCTCTGAGCCTGAACTGCAGCATGCTGTGATTCACTAAAACCTACCACAGTCATGGCAGGACGCAAGCACCCGGTGTTTCATGAGTGAGTATGTGATTGGGCTGTAATGCGTGCCTCCCCTCTGATCACCAGGTGTGATTGCATTGATCTGGCTGGCTGGGCAGATGTCCCCTTCCTCCCTGACACTTTTCCATTTTCATCCTTTCTGAGGGCTGTGTGTTTAGCTGAAGAGGAGGACCCGTCTTCGAGTCTGTGAGAGCAGTGTGCTCCTTAGCTAGTACTGCTACCTAAGCTCACAGTCTGATGAGCAGAACCTGGTGTGAAACGCGCTGAAGAATTCACTAAACCGGATGTTCTGCCTCTCACTTGCCTCTTCCTCTGACTGTTCATTGTCCGCACATATTGGTGAGCAGCAGTGATTTTACTGAATTGCTTCTGGGCTGGGGGAGTTTTGTTTAATTAAGCATAGTGGGGAAACCCTGCATATTTTACATCTTCCTCTGCAGAGCAGACTTAAGATTCAATCCTCATTAGTTCTGAAAAGTTCTTTGGTAGACAAAGCATATTCCCTTTGGTTTACACTCTTGTTATAAAAGAAGATGCATTATTATTACAAAAGTTTCCAAAGTGGAAACTTTTGCCAGTGTGACGCAGGCAACAGTGTGTGGCTGTGTTTGGGGTATCCTGAAACGCTAGTGATCATTGGTCAATCCAGACAGAATTCTGAACCCACTCCAGGTATTCAGATACCATGGGTCTGGGCTAGCCCCCTGAACCTTATATTTCCAATGAGTTCCTAAGTGGTCCACACACTCCTGGTCCAGGATCTCATGTTAGGAACCACTGCAGTGCAATAGTCAATAGGTTTCTGCTCCCCAGTCAGCCTGTGACTGGAATCAACAATGCAATTCATCCCCTGCAGGGGGAAGGGGAGGGAGATTAGCCTTGGGGACTAAAGTCAGGACTAAAACTGAAGATATCCCTCTTCTTTGAAAACTAGGAGGTTGTTACTTATGCGTTTAGGAAAGGAGTGTAAACACAAAGCCTATACCTGTGTAAACTAAAGCCACTAGCAGCTTCAAGAAGAAAGAGAAAAAGACCATCACATCAAATCCTCAGTGGGGTGTGTTGGCAGGAGCTATGAGATAGAGATATGGGACCACGTGGAAGAGGAGTTAGGAGGTAGACCTGGAGCAGATGGACAAGAAGTAAGCACCAGGCTGGAGAGATGGCTCAGGGGTTAAGAGCACTGGCTGCCCTTCCAGAGGTTCTGAGTTCAATTCCCAGCAACCACATGGTGGTTCACAACCATCTGTAGTGAGATCTGATGCCCTCTTCTGGTGTGTCTGAAGACAGCTACAGTGCACACATACTAAATAAAATAAGTAAGTTTAAAAACCAAAAACAAACAAAAGTTTAACAAAACAAAAGAAGTAAGCCCCACTAGTCAGAAGAGAGATGTCCAAGGCTCTGAGCATGAACCAGGTTTTCGGGGCACACTGGGTGATGAGGAAACTCTTCCAGCACCCAAACACTATGAATGAGTAAATAGATTCTCTTCTTGCTAGGTACACTCTAGGGCTAGAGCCACACAACAACCATCCTGCTGGGCCTGCTGTGTTGTGTTTGTGCCGAGGGCCTGGACCGCTTTTGTGGACGTCTCCTTTGGAACTGCATAATGATGTGACCACCCCAACAATGACAGGCCTCCACCGAAGCCCTCCACTGTGATCCTTTACAATCCCAGGTCTGATTACAGTGATCCCTGCAGAAAACACCTCTGTGTCTTTCCAGGGCTCTTCGGAAAAAGACAAGAATCCAAAAATAGAGTTCTCACCAGTTCAAAAGCTTGCTGGCACCAACCCCCAAATTTTCCACATTCAGTTTTTTTTAAAATAGCCAAACAAGGGCTTGAGGAGCAATTCAGTCAGTCAAGTGCTTGAGGACTTAAGTTTGATCCCCAGAAACCACATAGAAACAGCCAGACATGGGGGCGGAGTGAGGGGGGGGCTCTGCGCCTCGATTCCCAGCTCTAGGGAAGCATAGAGAGGCAGACGCCTGGGGCTCAGTGACCAGTCAACCTAGTTTAAGAGAGCGCTTATGAAAAGAACAAGGGAAACAGCACCCGAAGAATGACATTGGAGGCTGTCCTTTCACCGCCACATGCATGTACACATGTATAAACATGCATGTGTCCCTGAACACATGAATACACACACCCCAAACAACCAAAAAAGCGGATTTTTAGCATTTAGGGTTCGCTTGCCCACCTGTGGGGCACCACACTCAGTACCCATCGCTGAGATGGGGCCTTCTACCATAGACCCCAGACTGCCATGCTGTGAGGGGTTTCCGTCCATGCAGCTCGCTCAGAACTGTCTGTTCAGGTTTGTCTCTTATGGTCCTGTGTTGGCTTTAATCAGCCCTTCTAACTGTGTACAACTGACTAACAGGTTTAAGCAAGCTGGCCTTTCTTCTGGGCAGCTCAGGATTTCTTGGCCTCATCTCCTTAAAAAAAGAAGTAACTCCTGTCCCTCAAGACAAAAAGGAATCAGTCTTACTCCTGCTTACGGCTCCTTGGATGACTGGTTTGTTTGCCTCAGTTGGACAAATTAACACAGACATAAATTTCTAGAGTTAATTTCCCGGGGTCATCGGATCTTTATGTCCCTTCCCACTAAACTGCAATATCCAAGACTTTGGGCCTCACATTAAGCACACACACACACACACACACACACACACACACACACACGATAACACACACACATACGATAACACACTGTACAGCCCATGTCTGACATCAAACTGACATTCAGCAAATAAATAAGTGTATGTGGGGAAAAAAAGAAAGGATGAAATTGTTTGATAAGGATCACATTGATGTAAAAAGTTCCAGGTTTATACAAAACACATGGTGTTTTCTATCCAGGAAAGACAAGGTTTTGCTGCACTGGATTCAGTCCGGAGCGACACACTGGTGCTGGCCTCTGTGTGTCTTCTTGTAAGACACAGTTTCTGGTGTATTAGTGAACCAGCTTCTTAGACCCCATTAGCTACTCCACACCATATCCATCTCTCTTCTCCTTTCTTTGTGTGTGTGTGTGAGTGTGTGTGTGAGTGTATGTGTGTGAGTGTGTGTGTGTGTGAGTGTGTGAGTGTGTGTGAGTGTGTGTGTGTGAGTGTGAGTGTGTGTCTGAGTGTGTCTGAGTGTGTGTGTGTGAGTGTGAGTGTGTGTCTGAGTGTGTGTGTGAGTGTGAGTGTGTGAGTGTGTGTGTGAGTGTATGTGTGTGAGTGTGTGTGTGTGAGTGTGTGTGAGTGTGTGTGTGTGTGTTGAAGTGGCCCTGAACTCTGTGATGTAATGATTTCTCTTTCCCCGGGAGAAGCTTGCAGCACACAGCACACGTGCGTGCCACTGAACTCAGACATAACCTTCTCAGCTGACTCACAGACCGACCAGGTCAGCCCCAGTGCAGTCAGCCCGAGAGGAGGGGCGAGTGTTTCCAAAGCCCATCTTATCACCGTTTCGTATTAGTATCAGCTTTCTTCCATTTTTTCATACGTGTGAATGCATAAACCAAAAGTCCTTCTTAATTACTGTGCTGGAGAGATCTATAAAACACAAACACCTCTACCCTGTAAACCTCACTTGCCCAAGGACAGATGTCTTCCTGGAATGCTGGGGCTGTTCGTGTAAAATAACAAGTTGTATGTTTTCATTTTGGTAAACAAGACCGGTTGCCCCAACTGCACGGGTGTATTTGATCACACGGAAATGGCAGATACACAGACAGGAAGCGTGTAACCTTGTGGGATTTGCCTTTATAAGTTCCTGACTAATGTAATTCGGGGCTATTCTTTGGGAACCCGTCCAGTGTCCACCATGCTGGATAATATTTAATAAGACTTGCTTCAAAATTGGCTCAAGATCGAGGGAGTAGTTTTATTCTTACCCGGTGGGATAAACAAAATCACGGTGGAAGTGAGAAGGTTGCCCTGGCCAGATGACTGTTCTCCTGTGTGAAATGTGTAACTTCCTCTGTCTGCCACTAGCTCAGTGATTGCCAAGAACCAAGTGCCAGAGGGAACCCCGAATGCATGCTCGTAAGCGCTGGGGTGTTGCTCAGCGGCAGAGCACTTAACTAGTATATATTTCAGTGCCCGGTAAGAGGAGAAAGGATTGGGGACTGGAGAGATGGCTCAGTGGTTAGAGCACCGACTGCTCTTCCAGAGGTCCTGAGTTCAATTCCCAGCAACCATATGGTGGCTCACAACCATCTGTAATGGGATCTGATGCCCTCTTCTGGTGTGTCTGAAGACAGCTACAGTGTACTCATATAAATAAAATAAATAAATCTTTTTTTAAAAAGGGGGGAGGGGGAGAAAGGGTCAGTCAGCTGGCAGTATCCTGGTGTGTTTTTAACTGAGTCTATGCAAAACTGAAGCCACCATTGCCTGGGCAAACTGGTACATCCCACTCCCTGCACTTCATGGAACTTTCCCTGAGCACCACAGGACCTTTCAGGAAATGGCAAAAAGTCATGAAAAGCAACAAAGACAGCAGCCATGAGAACACCAGTACCAAAGGCGTGCCCGCAGTCCTGGCCCTGTGATGACGAGTACTCCAGGCAGCCAGCTCTCTCTTCCAGGGGTGGGCAAGGCGCCCCTCCGTTCAGGGGCTCCTGATGCACTGAACGCCTGCGCACGCGCGTGGTGGGCTGGCACTGACCTGCGCAGCCGCTCCAGGGACTCCACTCTCCCACAAAACAAGGGCGAGCTGAAAAACAGAACGACAACATGCTAGCACTCGAGTAAACCCAACCAACCTGCTATGCTGTTCCCGCTCGCACCAAAGGTGGAATCGATCGAGCTGTGTAAACTTCGTAAACTTAGCCTTGACCTGAATCTGGGAGCACAGCAGGTCTCAGAGATATGACCTCCACCCACCCCGATGGTTAACTGATAATCAGGTGCTTTTGCGGAGGTCTGGGATGCTGAGGGCTGGCCAGGGACACACAGGTAAATTTCTTCAGGATACTTCCTTATACTGCTGGTTTTACAGACTTTTTTTTCTTTTGTCCTTAATAGTAACTCATTCTAGCCACTAATTTTTTACATAATTTTCTTTCCAAATTGCATTTTCATGTGTGCATATTTATAGAAGATGGCAGGCTATTTCAATGCATGTGTACATGTGTATAGTGATTAAATTAGTCACTAATAAACCGATTTTCTTAAACACTGAGCATTTCCTATAGGTGGAATTAATAGCCATTTTGGAATAAACTGGGAGGCAGCCTTTCTCTGGCCCTCTTCCTCCCTTCCCAGAACACTATCTACAGTAATATACATTAACTGTAGAAATCGGAGAAAACAATTATTCTAAAAACTGCACTGTATTCATCAGTAACCTCAGCACTTCCTGGTCAAGCCTTGTAGAAAATGCAGTGATAAGACATGTGACTCAGTAGTAACACACACACACACACACACACACACACACACACACACACACACACGGACACATGGGCCTGTGAATAGATTAAGGTCCCTGATAGAACTCCACGGAACTACAGCCTCCTGGGTTTTGACAAAGAAAACAGAAACACACACTGGAGAATGGAGAGGTATTGAGGTCTCAAAGTCCCCATGTCCCTAAGCAGGCAGTGCTGGTGACTGTCCCCTAAACAGGAGGACTCTGGCTGGGTAAACAGAGGGATCGTTGTTGTGTAAAGAAGCCTAACCCTTTCTCTTCACCAGGACCCACCCATAACCTTCCCCCCAAAGTCAACTAGCTCTGGCCAAGGCAGCTAGTACTGGATGAAACCAGACAGCCTGCGTGGGCTCAGACCCCCACTCTGCCAGCCATCATATGACATCTGGATGCTTTCCCACTGTTTTGCTCTCCAAATGATCCTGAGAAATTTGGATATCTACAAGTAGAAAAATGAAATTGGATCCTTAATCTCTCACTCTGCATAAAAATCAATTCCAGTGGCTCAGAGATCTGTGTTAGTTCTCAAACTCCAAAACCACTACAAGATAAAGCAGTGAGTATGCCCACAAACTATGAGCTCACACAAGGACTTTCTGAATAGGACTCTAAAAAGAAGAAGAAGAAGAAGAAGAAGAAGAAGAAGGAAGAAGAAGAAGGAAGAAGAAGAAGAAGAAGAAGAAGAAGAAGAAGAAGAAGAAGAAGAAGAAGAAGAAGAAGAAGAAGAAGATAGTGGGATCTTACAAAATATAAAAGCTTCTGTTAATGGAGCGAGGAGACAGTCTGCAACGTAGGAGACAATCTTTGCCAATGGTTCATCTGACAGAATTAGTGTCTAGAATATGCAAAGATCATGGAAATCAAACATCAAGAAAACAGAGCTAATAAATGGTCTACTCACTGTCTGCCCCCCAGCCCCCTAGCACAGCTGTTGCCATGTTGTTCCAGGTTCACCAGCCATTCTGTTGCTGTAATATGCCTGGCAGTCACTGAGAGAGAAAACTATCTGACTCGGAGCAGGGTCACACTGACCACATACCCTGTAATGTCGTCTGTGTTAATCTTAAGGAATCCCACAACTATAAGCTTTATGTAGGACTCAGAACATCAAAGGTCAGTATGAACTGTACATTTTAAAATGGCTTGAGTCTGGGCGGCCCTTCCAGCATCTGAGCTCATCGTGGTTTTTGCCACTTTCGCCTTTCTAAGTTGACCCCAAGAAATGTCCAGGTCACAGCTTTGGGGTGGGAATTCAATAATTGGTTCCATTTACATCTAAAATCCCATTGGTATCACGGGCCAACCACCTTCATGCGGGAGATGAGCCAGGCTGGTCTTTGTTGCCATCTCCACCATAGAAACACCCCTTGGAAATGGCTCATTGCCTGATGCACTCTCTCCTTTTGAATGTATCTAAAGGAAGAACCTTAGCAGATCGAATATTAATAGCCTCATCTCTGTGACTAAGATAATAAGGACATTGTGGACTACTTAGAATTGTCTATTCAAGTCCTTGGCCCATCCATTGTCATGGAATTGTACGGTGTGCTGGCTGGTTTTGTGTCAAATTGACACAGGCTGGAGTTATCACAGAGAAAGGAGCCTCAGCTGAGGAAATGCCTCCATGAGATCCAGCTGGAAGGCATTTATTTTCTCAACTAGTGATCAAGGGGGGAGGGCCCCACCCATTGTGGGTGGAGCCATCCCTGGCCCAGCTCATTGTGGGTGGAGCCATCCCTGGCCCAGCCCATTGTGGGTGGAGCCATCCCTGGGCTGGTGGACCTGGGTTCTATAAGAAAGCAGGCTGAGCAAGCCAGGGGAAGCAAGCCAGTAAGTAACATCTCTCCATGGCCTCTGCATCAGCTCCTGCTTCCTGACCTGCCTGGGTTCCAGTCCTGACTTCCTTTGGTGATAAACAGCAGTGTGGAAGTGTAAGCTGAATAAACCCCTTCCTCCCCAACTTGCTTCTTGGTCATGATGTTTGTGCAGAAATAGAAACCCTGACTAAGATATAAGGTAAACAGTAACTCCTCATCAGATTGATAATTTTCACATATTTTTCTCCATTCTTATGGTCTGTCTTTTTTTCTTTCTTGACAGTGTCTTTTCATGTAAAAATATTTTTTTTAATCCAATGAAGACTGACTCACCTATTTTGTTGCTGGTGTTGCACATGCTTTGGGCTCTGTAAAGGGCTGTTCATTGACTCAAAAGTCCAACATCATGACAAGTTGTGCCAGTAATTTATGTGCCCATAATCATATGGTTTGTTAGGTCTTTTATTTGCTTTAATATTTGTCTGTGGAATTAAGTTTCCATCTCTATTCATTTGCATCTGGACATCCAATTTTCTTGGCACTACTTGAAGAGACCAAGAACCTTAATACCCTGGTCAAAAGTTAACTGACCAGTGGCCAGGTGTGGCTGAGCACACCTGTCATTTCAGTACTTGAAGGCTGAGGCAGGGGGTTGACAATTCCTTCCTGTTCTTGTTTGGAGAGTGAAAGTTGTTTTAGAAGTATCTCCCTATATAGTGGGGGAGGTATGGTCAAACAGAAATGTCCATATCATGTCATCAAGAAACCAAAGAAACTGACTCTCCAGAAGACTCCCAGGCTGGTAACAGGCTCTGAAGGGCTCCTCCAAGCTTTATGTTTCCTTTGCCTCACTTCCTCCCCAGATTTCTTCATTCCAGAGTATAGTTCATCCTTCCATGTGTCAAACCTGAGCAGCACATAATACTTGATTTTTAAAATGCATTTGTTTCAAATTTTAAAATTTGGACAACACTATTAACATGAAACTGACCATACCAGTAACTTATACTTCTATGTGATGTGGTCTTGAGTTTGACTTTATCTATATATTAAGAGCTGACACCAAGGATCACTTGAGCCCAGGAGTTCATCAACAGCCTGAGCAAAGTTCATTGCAGCCCATCTCTAAACAAATAAACAACTCATAAAGATAAACTCAAGTTCTAGGTTCCAAGACAATGTCTCTGTTTTTTCTAACACAAAAGGAAAGAGGAATTGAAATATAATTATATGTGGGGAGCGGAAAGGTGCTCTGTAAGATTTATGCTAAAAGATTAGCTGTGGGGGGCATTTATTGGTCTTCCACTGGAAGGTTCTATTATTGATTCTCTTGTGAACTTTTGATTGTGTGAGTTGGAATCCACCGTAGCTGGAATTTACCACAAGAGATTTTTTGGTCCCAGGGGTTAGAAGTACAGGAACTTCTGACAGATTTATTGCCAGTCATATATTCAGCTGCATGACACGTTTCCTTTTGAACTATTTCATTAACAGCCCTGCCCTGTTTCCCTCTGAAGCTTGTCTTTATAGACGACATGATAGAATATTCTTTCCTCAGACTCAGTCTTCTCCGTCTTCACGTGTGTTTCTACCAGCTGCCGATGGGGTCTGCCCCTGTGCCACCCACTTAGCTGGTGCTCAGTGGCCTTGGACCCTACTCTGCCCAACTGCTTAACAAAATTCCATGACATCATCCCACACCCCTTTCAGGGAAGGAAGCCTAGATTTATTGGGTTCTGGAAATTCGGTGACATTTTTCTCTTCTTTGTTTAAACACAACTCAGTATTGAGGTTGGGTTTCTCCAGAAGCAGCCTATGGGATGTGGCCTTAAATGTAAGACCTTGATTTGGAAAGCAATTTGACCAAACACCATAGGGAGTGGAGGAGAACAGACACAGAATGCTTAGCTACGCTCCTACTCTTGGCCTGGTACGCCTCTGACTCTAAACTACGGGGCAGCGAGGGTGATGGATCAACCAGAGGGTGAGAAATGATGGCGTTCTTATTGGTCAACTGGCCTCAGATATCTGTACCTCCAGGCTCAAAATGGCTGAGAACAGAAAAGTAGTTATACTGTATGCAAGAATACAGAATAGGGACAGCGGTCATATCCAAGTTCAATAACTTTAAGGAGTGTACCCCTGTTTGTTTGTTATTGTTATGTTTTCAGACAGGGTCTCACCATGTAGCCCAAGTGGCCGAGATTTGTTATGGAGACCATGCTGTTCTTAAACTCTCAAGAGATCAGGGCAAGGGCTGAGATTGAAAGGGGGCTTGTCTTTAGTTTTTGTCTTTGGTTTGGTTTGAAAGGGTGTTGGTTCTTTCCATCGCTGTGAAAGAATACCATGACCAAAAACAAGTGCAGGAAGAACAAGTTTATTTGGCTTATGGTTTCCCAGAACTAGAGAATAGGTAAGTCGGGAGGCACAGCAAGGTGGACAACGCAGGAAGCTGAGAGAGAGACTGGAAGCTCGTATCTCCACTGCTCAGGAAATGAAAATGGAGCAAGAAGTCGTCTGGGGCTGTAAACCCTCAGTGCCTGAGCTCAGTGACAGTTTCTCCAGCAAAGCTCCACAACCTCTTCCAAACAGTGTCACCAGCTGGGACCAAGGGTACAAATACACTTCTAGCCACCCTCACTTCATATGGGATGAAATCCAGACTCCTCACTATACTCTCTCATGCACACACACACTCACATTCACACACATTCTTACACACACGTGCACAAACACACACCACATCAGCACCACACTAGCACCACGCTTCAACTATACCACCTCTTTCCTCCCAGGACACAGCAAGTTTGTGTGTGCTCTAAACATATTTTCACGTTCCTTCGGGTTTCTTTCTCTTCAGAGTGTAACTGAGAACTGCTCATCGTAAAGTCTCAGACAAACTGCTTTCTCGGCCTAGTCCTTTCTCTCTGTGTGGTAGCTTGGGGAGATGTGGCCTCTGACGGCAGGCCTAGACTGTCAACCCTTTTTAGCCTGTTTACATATCTTGCCAGTACCTCATCTTAAGTAATGAGCTCCTTAGTTTATCATCTGAGGCTTGGAATTGTATTTCCTTTTATTTGATCCCAATTTTTCCTTGTCCAAAGGTTTCAGCATATAGTGAAAGAATTTCTTTCTTTTCAGTGCCCTTCACAGGCTTTGTTTCCATAGGTCTGTCTCCCGCCTGCTCTGTGTGGATTTTTCTGTGGAGAAGACACCTCCCATCCAGGGTTACCATGGTCTTTCTCTAGGCAGACCACAACTAAGTTATGCCAAATGACTACCCTTGGTCTCCAGTTTCCCAAGAGCAATGTTTTAAATTTGTTATTTCATTGGTTGTGTTTTGAGACAAGGCATCAATGTAAAACCAGGATGGCTTCAAACTCACCATCTAGCTAAAACTGACCTAAAATGACAATCCTCTCTTTTCAGCCTCCTGGTTGGTAGGATTACAGGTATGAACCATTACGATGCCTTCAAAAGATCAGGAATTGTGTTTGTTTGTTCATTTTGTTTTTCCCAGCCAGGTATTGTGGTACCTGTCTGCAATCCCAGCACTTGGGAGTTGGAGGTAGGAAGGTCAGAAGTTCATGGACACCCTCAGCTACATAGTGAATCCAAAAGCATCATGGGCCACATGACATTCTATCTCAAAAAAAAAAAAATCTTTTTGTTCTTGATGGTACTTCCTCTCAAAGTGAGCATGACCACCATCACAGCACAAATTAAACCACTAGCAAGGGAAGCGTCCCTCATTCGATCAGTACCATTGAGTTCCTTCTCCTCTGGTGTAGCATCTTGATCTGGTCCTCATATAGCAATCTCTCCTGGGTTCATCACACAGACACAACCACTCTTGTTTGTTGCCCTGCCCTGCCTGCTTGCCCCATCTAAAAGTCAGAGGCTACGTGCTTTCTCACTTCCATCAGGAACAGACATCCCACTATCCCCACAGAACATTCTGTGCAGCAGCAGCTGTGGTAGTGCTCACTGGTTAACAACTATTGCTTCTTGATAGTCTGTAGAAAAAGGACAAAATGGACCTTAACCAGCACACAAAAGGCAGGCATCTCTTGTAGAGAAGTTGTGTTCCATCTCTGCTGTCTTCCTTTTCCTTTAGGCATATACATCCTTTCTGTACTACCTTGTCAAAGCCTTTCTGAGACTCAGATAAAACCACATTTCCCAAGGGACTCTTTTCTACCTCAATAAAAATAAGATAAATAAATCAGTTTTTGTCATTGTTATATTGTTTTGTTTTGCTTTTCCTCTTGTAAAAATGATGTCATCTGGTCCTCAGTAGGTTTTTACAAAATCTTTTAAGACATTGGGTGGACTAGTTTATAAAATTGAAGCAAAAGAATAAAATAAGCTTTTCAGAGATAAGCAAGGTTCTAGACATTATGGAAATCTGGGGTGGGGGTGAGGGATAAAAGGTGATAATAGTGTTTTCTTTTGTGTAGTATTTGCAGTAGAACTGTGTCCTTGTGTGCACTTCTGGGCCCCTCATCCTTTTGGCAATGCTGAGGAATAAGATGAGAACAAAATCGAGTATAACTTCAGCAGGTCATGATGCCACAGTGAGCTGATAGCAGTAAGTGACTGTGCTGTGACCAGGAGAGTATGGGTGGGGGTAGGGAGCGGGTGCTGGCTCTGGGTCAATGCCACCTGAGTGTCATGTCTTCCCTCGGCTGTAGGCCAGCACTGCTAAGTCAGCTGTTTGGTTGGAAAAGCTTCAGCTTTCTCTTCTCAGCGTCTGAGCCATCCCTCCTCTTGTTCAGTTGGGAGCCCGTGTTCAAAAGCGTGGTGTTCCTTTCCCCATTGGATTTCAGGAGGTTTGTTTCCTGGACTCTGCAGAGATCCGGGAGAAGACACAGGGCTACTCGGATTTTACCCTCAAGCATAAATGTGAATTAATACTTGCTATGAATATTTCTACCTCTTCCCTAAGTTTCTGTGAAGGATCCAATACAGCCCATGGTCGATGATCATTACGGTTATAGGAACCCAGTCCTGAGTTAGCAACTTGGGAGAGGCCCTGGGCATGCAAGACTTCCTTCTACTAAGTTCTTCCAGAGTCACTTGAATCCTGCTATTTTACACATACCCAATGGAAGGTTTTTGTTTTGTTGGTTGCTTGGTTGGTGGTTGTTTGGCTGGTTTTTGGGTTTTAGAGATAGACTTTCTCTGTGTGACACTGTCTATCGCCAGCCAAAGGTCTTTGGAAAGCAAGGGCAAGATGCACAACCTTGGGCAAGAGCGGTCTGAACAGTGAGACGGCTGTGAGTACTGAGAAACCGGGGACTCTAGACTTCGCCGCATCTAGGAAAATATATGCAGTTACCAGAAATTCCACTCAAAGAGGTGGCTAGCAGCAACCTGAGATCAAGTTTCCAGCCTTGGTCCTGTCCTCCTCCGTGTAAACTTGGGTGATAGGAGCTATTGCATATCTCAGCTTTGGCATTTGCAGAAGGACAACACAGGTCAACTGCCCGTTTCCCGGTGTCCTTGAGTCAGACGAGTTTCTGAGTTCAGGCCTTCCCCTGAAGTACATGCTTAGGCACATGCACTTACATACACACCAATATACATACTTTATTTGGGTATCTTTTCTCCTCAGGATCTGGAGTAGAGTTTTGTAAAAAAAGAAAAATAAATTGTGGTGCTGGTGGCCAAACTCAAGACATGCCCATACCAGGCAAATGCTTTACCATTAAATGACATCCTGAGGATGTAAAAATTTTAACTAAATTTATTCATAGTGGTTCAAATATTGCATGGAGCAAATATTGCATTGTGCTGAGTTCCTGCCACATACCAAGTTTCGGGTTACTTAGGTAATATCTTCTAGGAACCAGTTGGCAGCCCCCTGTGGTATTCCTCTCATTTCCTTTTACACAGGGGACACTTTGAGCCCCAAGAGACCAGCACACACTCTCCAAAGCCATAAGGCCAATGGTTGGCAGAATAAAGGTTAAACACAGGAGTCTTCGACATTAGGGACAAAAATCATGACATTACGGCTGTTTCAGAGAGAGTAGGGATCACAAATAATAAATATTTGGGGAGGGGAATTCCAGATTAGAGGCATTCTGCCGAATTTTATGGCAGCTTCGAGCTGCACGTTTGGCTCTGGCCAGTGGAGGCAGGCCCACAGCAATCCTGATCCACAGGGCTTACCAGGGCTGAGGAGGCTCCTTATTCTTCTCTGCAATGCAATATGCGAGCAAGGGTCCATATTGCTCTGCTATCCTTTAGCCTCCAAAGCCCTCTGTTGACCCCCAGGAAGGTACATGTAGGACTCCTGAATATGCTTTTAAATTCCACCACACACGATCCTTTCTCTGGCTTTAGTTCCTCCATCTGTCTGTCACCCACAACCTTCTTGGCAGGAGTGCAGTTTCTATGGTTTGCTTTCAAGTTCTTCACAAGACCGTAAGCTTACTTAATCTCCTTAATCTATCCAACAAATTCCCGATCCAAAATAATTGATTTTACTGTTTCTACAGCCCAGGCTAAAAAGAGGGTATTTCATTTCTTTGTGTCCAGATAAAGACTGGGGGCGGGGAGGGGGGAGGTAATTCAGCCTGGATCTGTCTTAGAAATGAAGTACTACCAGGTGCGGTAGTGTACATCTTTAGTCCCAGCACTCCGAAGGCAGAGGCAGGCAGATCTCTGTGAATCTGAGGCCAGCCTGGTCTACATAGAAAGTTCTGGGAAAACCAGAGCTACACACAGAGAGACCCTATCTCAAAAACCAGTAATAGTAATAGTAATAATAACAATAACAATAATAATAAATTCCTCTCTTGGCACTCCCCTCCTCCCCATCCCTCCGGAGAGCCCGAATCTCTATCTTGTTTCATACACTCTGTAAGCTGCAGGACCTGGCAGAAACATCCTGTCCCCCATGGGCAACTGGACAGGGATGTTATGAAACTTCCCACAGATCTTCAAAGTGTCACCTTCCAAAATGTCTTCCTGATGACCTATTTTGGTAAAAGTCTCTCCCTACCCATAGTCCCACTTCCCCCAGTTATCTGTAGCCAGCCGTTCAAAAATATTAAATGGAAAATTCCAGAACTAATAAAGGTTCACTCTTACCAATTTCCAAGTAAATGGGGAAAGTCTCACAATGCCCTGCTACTGTGTATCTTTCCAAAGAGAAAGTCTCACAGTGCCCTGCTACTATGTTTCTTTCCAGGGAGAAAGTCTCACAATGCCCTGCTAATGTGTTTCTTTCCAAAGAGAAAGTCTCACAGTGCTCTGCTACTGTGTTTCTTTCCGAGCACTGCTCATCCCTTTGTCTGCCTGTTAGCTGTGTAGAAGCCTTCTCCAATCCACTGTGGTGATATTATGGGACTTTACTTCGCTCACATAGAGCCGTGGAGTGCAACAGTAAAGATACAGGAGAAGAGCCACAGCATCAAGTGTAAAAGGACAGATGAACCCCAGCACTGTGTGAAAGGACACGCGGGAACAAATCAAAGCCAATCCTGGTGTTGGGCATTCCCTGGTCATCATGGATCTCTGCAGGAAGAGGAAGCTTTCTGCACAGTGTGTGTGTGGTTTCTCCTGTTCTCTGGTACACAGAGACTTCCTAAGGAGTAGAGACTGCATCCTCAGCATCACCCCAGCCTTGTGCATTCTACAAATCAGGGCCACAGGACTGCATGATTAATACATAGGCAAGCCCCTCAAGAATGAGTGATTTGACAAGACCTAGGCAGATGTAGGTGAGACACCAGTTTAGGGTGCTGTCAGGGGTGGGGACACACGGCTCAGACTCACTACATTTTCTCATTAACTGACTTTTCCAGCTTCCTTTAGTCTGAGGCTAAATGTCCTGGAGGGCGGGGTAGGGATGGGGACAGAACGTATCAAAAAGGGCAACCCCATCACTGGTAAATAATTAATTCCAGTCAGTAAATCCTTGAGTTTTGCGACTGTGCCTTTCCACGGTATGAGGCCTGGGTGACCGACCTGCCTGGGTGACCGACCTGCCTGGGGGTTGCCTCTTAGTAAAGAGACAAGAGAAGCCTTGTGACTCCTGGACCTCTGGTTTCTGGGGTGTGGCACACGGCCCTTGGGTCCTCTCCACAGAGGTTGCCTAGGACTTGTGTGGGAGCCGATGAGTTCAAACCCTGTCATATGCACGGCTTCGGGACTGGTCTGATTAACAAGAAGCAGAGCTGCTTTGGTTTCCGGAGCTGGCTTCTTGGGCACGGCTTGTGTTTCAGGACTGTTTCTCACTCCTTCCTTTACCTTTAAATTCAATTAAACCAGCACTGACTGGACCCTACGAAGGGGTAGAGAACTGTGAGGTGCTGTGAGAATATTAAATAAGAAAAGGCCTCACTCACTCTAAAGGAAAGCTGGTAGGATTCAACACTACAGAGACTGGAGGAAGGAAAACATCCCAAAGATAGTTCCAGGGGCACAGAAAACCTCCTCACAGGAAGCAGCTGTGGGCCGTGTTGGAGCCCACCACAGAACACCTCAGACCTCTGAGAACATGCAGGCCCCTCCCAGGGCAAGCTTGATACAAAGTGGGACAGTCCTTCCTGGCCTTGTCACCTTTCTCTATCCCTAAACTTTATCTATGACAGAAGGAGCGTGGTGAAGCTGGGTCTAGGGACACACCCCTGACAAATGTCAGAGCCATCCTTCCAAGCCCCAGACTCTATGCAGCTGGAGTTCTTGAGTCACAGTTTTTAAACTAGAGGTTTGTTGGGGGCGTTAGGTGAAAAGGACTAGGAAGCCTGGGATTGAGCGGGAACACTGGGATTGGGAAGGCTGATACTGGCCTAACCTGGAAGCGACTAGAAGATTCCTGGCTTCCTAGTGGTCCCTCCCGGGAGCCCAGCCACCCACCTGGGCACGCCCTGTCGTAGTCGAAGCAGCAGTCCCCGGTGAGACGGCAGGCTTGGTCGCAGAAGCACGTTCCATAGACCCTGTCCAGCCTCCAGCCATGGGCGAAGCAGGCTGGGTCCCGGCCAGGACAGCAGCGGCCGGCCTCTGCGCAGCCAGCCAGAGCTCCTGGCCACAGCCGCGCCAGGGCGCACAGTACCATCCACAGGGTCCTCATGGCCAGATCTGTCGCGACACCTGCGAGTGGACCCAGCCAGAGCCTCGGGCAAGCGCTCAGCTCCTCCGACAGCCGCAGCCCCCGCCCTAGGCCCTCCGCCCTTCCGCACCGCCCCTCGGCTGCCCTGGCTGTGCGCCCGCCCGGCGGGCTCTGGGCGGGTGGCGCTGGGGCCCAGGTGGGACGCGCCTCTCCTCCGGGCCACCAGCCCGCCCTGAACCGCCCAGGACTGCCACAAAGCAGGTGCTCGCACATCCCGCCCCCGCGGCCACTTTTCTCAGGCTCCAAACTCTGCCTCCTTAGGTCTGGGGACGCGGTAGCCCGTGCCTGTTTGCACCGGAAAGCCGTCAGAAAAAAACGGAACCCCAGTGCACTCGGGCGACCCCCAGGCGCCCCAGCTCTCTCTAGAAAATCCTCGGAGGCTTTTTCCAACTGCTTCACCAACTCTCCTAGGCCCTGTTGGGCACAAAGGAGCCAAAAGTATCTTTCCGCAGCATTTTAAAGTTTTTTTTTTTTTTCTCACCCAGAAAAATGCTAATTTGCTTCACTCAAGGGACATATTAGTGAATGGGAAGGAAAAGATAAAGTGAAAACTGCGCCCTGTTTTTTGTTAAAGCCGATTTCCAAACTGTCACTCTGAAGTGCTCCCTAACTTTGGGGGTTTTATTTGCTTGCATGTCTTTCGTTCATTGTCATGTTCCTGTAAAGATGGAAACTAGATCCTGACCAACACAAGCCTTCCTACAGAGCTATACCACGCGCAACTTGTTTGTTTGCTTGCTGGCTTGTTGAGACAGGGGACTTACTACTTATCTCTGACTGACCTCATTATGTAGACCAGGATGGTCTCGAACTCCTAGAGAGCTTCTTGCAAGTGTCTCTCTCCCAAGTGCTGGATGAAAGACATTGACCGCTATGCCCGGCTTCATGCCCAGCTTTTTATATGTGTCCCTCTTCCCTAAATACATTACGTTTTCTACACTTTACTCACCGAAATTTATTCTAGAAGTTTTTAATTTATGATCTTAAATTATTTAATTACCATGGTTGTTGAAAAGAAACATTTTCTATATCTGAGAACCTAAGAAATCAAATTAAATTCAAAGTCTAGTTTCTTCCTTCTTCATGCAAGGTCTTCTCGAAGTGGAATTTTCTCTCATTGGAGAGAAAGTGATGTAAATAGAAATTTTAAACTTTACTACAAAGGCGGTAAAGCAACTTAGCAACCAAATATAAAAATTAAGCATGTTATGTAATGGAAAAACCTACATTGTAAGGGTTGTAGCTGATAAGCCCCGGTCTTGGATTGTTTTGACCAATGTAGAACGTAATGCTATTTGATTGTCCAAAGAAAATATACTCTAAAAAAAAAAATTTCTTTGTGAGTTTATACAAATACGTTCTCAGCATTGGAAAACTTTGTTTGTTTTCCTTTCTGGCAATTATCTCTTCCGTTTGCAGTTTAAAGAAATGATATGTACTTCTTTGTGGTTTTAGTTTTGGTGGTTGGGACTAAATACTCTCAACAACAGATTGTATACACCCTCAGCTTTTCCCATTAGAAGTTTTATTGGCTGTTTTGTAGCAACACAGCCATGTAATTTATCTCCACGCCTTCTCCAGTCTGTCTCCTCCACGGTACGCCTCTGGGCAGAACTTCTGTAATGTCATAAGAATCTGGAATAGCGCCAGAAAGGTGTAAAGGCAAACAATCCACTGACTAGCTCGTTTTCCAGACCAAAACCTGAAATGAAATGCTGATAGAGAAGAGGAGATGATCTCTGTCTTAACAGAAGTGAAGGATGGGCTGGGGAGATGGGACGGTTAGAAGAGCTGTTCTTCCAGCTCACCAAGGGGGATGAATTCCCCCAGTGCCATAGGATCGGGCCACAGAGGAAACACACAGACACACATGCATATGCACACGTACACAGGCACATGCACACACACATACAAACTCCAGTGTGCACACACATCAAAGTAGAGAAGGAAAAAAGCATAATGTCAAATGCTTGCTCAAACACCACATCTTCACTTTCTTTTTCTTTATGCACTGACAAAAGCAACAGTTGACAGGAAAAGGGTTAGAAACTGGGACTGCAGGGTTAGCGCCCTTGTTTGTCTGGGAGGAAGCTCTCCAAACCCTCTACGCTGCTCCAACCCCACCAGCTTCAACTTCACAATTTGGGGATCCGGGCTTTGCATTTAGAAAGGACGTGGATTCAGCTTAGGGACTGCCATCCTTGTCAATCACCTCAGCATCTTCATCCCACACGGAATGCTACTCTGGTCTCCATGAGAAGAATCCGGTGACAGGTGTAAACCGAGCACAGATATCTCATGCCGACTTGAGGTCCACTCCCTGCCTCACTTTCAGGCTCACAGCAAGTGAAAGACAAGCACAGCTTTATTGGTGTGCAACACACAAGAAAGCACAAAGTTTAAGATTTTTTTAAAAAAGAAGACCACGAGGAAATGATCACCCCTTAAAGCAAACAAAGGGGTGCTTGTCTCTGGTAGTGCTTCAAGAAGCTCACAGTATCAAGTTCAAGAAGAAGCCTTTCCCAGCAAGCCACAGCAAACCCGGTGAATGCAGAGCAAGGGGACAGTGACACACAAGGCAGCCATGCGCACATCCTTGCTGGACACTGGATGCTGCCACCTATAAAGCGACTGGCCTTGTTTGCCATGCTGTGCGGACATTGGAAGGACAGAACTCGCCGAGACAAACAAGTAAACAAATGTACCTTAAAAAGAAAACCTTCCTGCCTGTTGTCCTTGGGCGTTATCCGAGATTGGGAAAAGTATGAAGAGAGGCTGAGGCCCACTGTTCCATCAGATTCCAGAACACAGTAGCTGTAGGGACCTCCACCATGGTATCGCTTGATCCTGTGTGACTGTGAAGCAGACACTTCTCCTGTCTTACAGCTGACAGACACGTAAGGTTTGCAGCCAAGTAGTAAGTAATCAAGCCCAGAACCAAAATTACCCTTTACTAAAGATTCTTCCGTAACTTCCAGCGTGGGATGGGGTAGTGAGAACAATATGACAATGGGGAAGAAAGATGGATGACATTAGAAAGTGCTGGGCTGAGTACTGTGATTAAGTACACAGAAATCAAAATGCCAACCATTTCCTGAGAGGCCGGAATGCATTTAAAACATAAGCTGAGGAGATGGGTCAGCAGATAAGAGATACACTCACTGTCAACTTCACACTTGCATGCACACATGCACATACGTGCACCCTTGTACAGATGTGTGTGTCCATGTGTGCCCATGCACACACACATACACATGTGCACACACATGCACACACATGCACATGTACCCACACACACATGCACACACACATACACCCACAAAACATGGACAAATTTAAAAAATAAGTTTTGCATTTTTACCTACAAAAAGTTGAATAAAGAATGTTATTAAAACCAGCCAGGGTGCTCTGAAAGGTATAAGGAAATCTCTTGAGATTAAGTGACAAAGAGTATAGTTGACACAGTTCGGAGCCACTTGTCAGAGCCACAGTACCTCGTGGATTTCTGTAACATATTTTCTTGAACAGGAGATATCTTTGTTTTTGTCCTAAAACAGAATAATGCAGAGATTACAGGAGGGACTTTAGCTTCAGAGACGAATATACTTCATCTAGGTATTGATGACAGCCGCACGGCTAGTGGAGGCTTCCTGTCCTTCCGCAGGCAGCCACTCGCTGGGTTGCTTCCTTTACTGAGAAGAGGTTTCTGCCTGATTGTTAGCTTCCTCGCTTGCTTACTTGCTTACCTTGTGTGCCTGGGCGAACCTGGAGCTTACTGCGTAGCCCAGACTGGGCTCACATGCTCTTAGCTCTCTTGCCTAAGCCTCCCGACTGCAGGGGCAACAGACATGAGTCATCGAACCTGGTCTGGAAACTTTCTAAGCTCATGGAATCTCCCCCCAAACACTTGTTCTGCTTCAGAATTTTACCATATAGCCATGACAAATGTACACTTCATTATGTAGGTCAGGCTAGCCCCAAACTCATGTTGGTTCTCAGGCCTTTGCCCACCTAATGCTGGTAATACATTTGGGCATCCTGCCAGACATAAGCCTTGCTATTGTTCCCCAAGCTATTGAAGTCTTTTCTTTCTTTTTTTTCTTAAGATTTATTTATTTATTATATATGAGCACACTGTAGCTGTCTTCAGACACACCAAAAGAGGGCATCAGATCTCATTACAGATGGTTGTGAGCCACCATGTGTTTGCTGGGATTTGAACTCAGGACCTCTGGAAGAGCAGTCGGTGCTCTAACCACTGATCCATCTCTCCAGCCCATATTGAAGTCTTTTCAAGGGCCCTTTGTTACATCTATATCTGGACATGCTCTTCATCTTTCTCCAGCAGTTCAGAGGATGCACACCTCACAGAAGGGTCTTTACCCCATTTTGTATTGAATTATCTTTTTATTTTTCTTTTCCGGGTTCAGAGATCCGAATCTGTTTTCATTCTTCTGCCCACGGGTACCAACTTTCTTCAGCACCATGAAAGCACAAACGCTTCGTGGACCCGCCCTTCACCCTTGCACAGAGTTTGATGTTAGAATGTGTGCTGCTGAAGTCCGAGTCTCATGGCATGGAGGCAGCAAGATGAGCCTCACTGGAGGATCCGGAGGAACACACTGAAGTGCCAGGCTTGATGACAGTACCCTTACCCGGTGAGCCATCTAGCTGGCTCTTACCTCTGTAGGGTTTTGTGGGAAGGGGCTTGTTTGTTTGCTTCCTTTTGTTTCTTATTGACAAAGCATATCACCATGTAGCATAGGTTGGCCTGGGACTTGCCATCCCCCTGCCTCTGACTCCTGGGTCCTGGAATTATAGGCATATGCTACCATATCAGGTTCGTTTCTCTTTTCCTGTTCTATTGAAGTCTCTGTTGGTTGCTCCATCTGTCCCTGTTTCGTTCTACAAATCCCAGAGGGCAGTCCCTTTAGAAGTGGTTATTCATATAATTCTGTTAGGAAAAAGAAAAAGAGAGTGTGTGGGGGGTATGGTCTATGGAAGTGCGGCGAGGCATGTGGGCAAGGGGGATGCCTCTGGGGGACCCATGTTGGGCATCCCTTCCCCCTGAGGGACCAGCCACAGGATGGTATAGTGAGAGTAGAGTTTATTTAGGGAATGGGCGGAGAGGGAAGGGAAGGGAAGAGGAGGGACAAAAGGGCAAGAGAGGAACAAAAGAGCAAGAGACCAAGAGGGAGAGGAGGGGGCAAGCAGCCCCTTTTATAGTGCCAGGTAACTGTGGGGTGGGGTTTACAGAATCCCAACAAATTCAGTTGAAAGCAAGTTTTTGAGGATTTTGGGTATCTACAGTGAGTCAGAAGGCTACCGCAGTAGCTAGAGCTTACTAGGGAAGTGTGACCGTAGGCTCTGTGCCCCAGAACGGCATCAATGAAGTCACAGAGCCCTTGCTTAGTGCTTTCTCTGAATAGCAGTAGTAACACCTTTAGAACATCCTAGGTTTCATTCTAATGACCACAAATAGATTCATATACCAATGTCCATGCAACTTCAGAAAAACAAGACAAATGCACACAAACTGACCATTGTGTCCCCAATTAAGTCAACCCCAAGGGCTTGGCTCAGTCATAAAGTGCTTGCCATGTAGGCCTAAGGACCTGAATTTGGTTCCCAGGCACCCACCAAAAGGCCAAGCATAGTGGTGCACATACATAACCCCAGTCCTGGGGATGGAGAGGAGATAAGGCAGATCCGCAGATCTTGCTGGCGGCTCCATCTAGTCTAACTGGTAAGACCCAGATTCGGTGAGAGACCCGGTCTTAAAAATAAGGCGGAGATGGGTGGAGGAAATGGCCGATGCTAACCCCTTCCTCCATGCGCATGTTCCCACAGAAACTACCACATTCCTCCCCATTGACACCCAAATCATCCCTGAGCCTGAGACTCCTGGAGAGTTTTTCTCGGGGACTATGGGCTGACAAGAAGTAGGGACAGTGCCCTAGTGTTACTGTCCAGGCCACACAGAGGCTCACACAGTATTTCCGGAGAGCAGTAAAGAAATGTTTCTAGTTGCAACTGGATAATTTGTTGTCCTTGTAGCCTTCTTAGCACACCATGCCACATGTCATTAGTAGTTCATCCTGATCCACAAATCAAAGCAGGTCCAGTGCCAAAGAGCAACAGCGTGTACCAGTCTGGAAAATAAACTGGTTCAGCTCCAAGCCAACACCCATGCCCAGTAGACACAGCAGCCAGGTTCCAGTGGGCTTGTCTGCCCATGACATGCTCAGTAAGTATGGCTTCACTGTGGTTGACAAGTCTGCGCAGAGGGACCTCTGTCTGTGGTATTTCTGGCAGCCACAGGAACCAGGACCTGTGTTCAGGTTCCCCACGAGCCCAGAATCCTCGGAGTTTTATATAACACACTATGCCATCTTAGCTGGACCTCTGTTACTGTCACCACATCTGAAGTAACAAAGCTGGGTGGTTTGTTCAGACTACGTGTTTCTTCAGCTCACAGGACTAGGGAGTCCAAGGAAAAGGCACCTTTCTTCTGCTCAGCTGTACTGTAACCTGGAGGAGAGGGGGCAAGATGGTTCATGTTATAATGAAGTCATTCATTGATTCATTAACCTGTGAAGAGTCTTCATGATGGCAGTCCTCCCCAAGGTCAAACTTGTTAACATGCTTCATTGGTATTCTTGAGGCACACATACCACAACGCGTGCCAGGACCATCTACCGCCCTCTCACACTGCAAGGGCAGATCTGGGTCACTTCAGCAAACAAAAACTCTTGAGACCCACAGAACTAACTTACATTACCTCGTCCTTTCAGAAAATGTCTGCTGGCCCCTAGTCTATGCAGCCAACTATAAAACTCTGTGAACTAATATGCTATGTTGCTACACCACAGTGCCTTCATCCATGTGTATGAAAAGGAATTGTATAAAATGGAATTCTGAAGTTTAGAAAGGTACAGCCAGAATACCCGTGCCAGCAAACACTGTTGGTGATGGCAAAATGCAGACAGTGCCAAGATTTCTCCTGTGCTTCTTGGAAACTCTGCAATTATAAGCAAAAGCTGAAAAAAATGCAAAAAAAAAAACTCATCTGGTTGACATTAAAGAAGATGTGTAATTCTGTTCCTTTTACGGTAAAATAGCCTCTGATCCACACCAGGAATCTTTATAGCAAATTTTTCTTTCTTCCTACACGCAAACTCTGTGTCAGCAAAGGGCACAAAGCCCTAAGAGGGGAGCCGCATTAACCAGAGAGAAATGTGCCCCTTCGGGGAGAGGAATGTTCCTACTCCATTTATTTCAAACATGCAAGTGGGGAGCGAGGACACTCCCTGACCAGGCGGGCAGCCCTGCGTGGGTGTGGAAGCAGTCCATAGCTATGACCTTGAACTTAGACATTTAATTGAGGGAAAACGAGTTTTTTGCATGCTAAGCCCCCGAAGACTCTCATGGACCAGGAATAACGGAGCTAAAATCTGTAAAGGCCTACTTGGCCCCAGGGTTCTTCACCAGCTCTTAATGTATCATGAAGCTATAGTGTGAAGCTATGTATGAAAAGCACACAGTACTACTATAAAATAGCACTTCATATATGTTAAGAACACATATGTATTCTTCATAGCTGAAGGCTTATGATCTGATAAGAAGCTTGTCCAAATTAGAGACACTCAAATCAGTTCTGTGTCATCTTAAGAGCTTTTCTGCTCACGAGGTTAATTGTATAATTAATGACTTCTTATGTACTAAAGTTGAAAAGGCCAGCAGGGCATGATGTGTGCCTTTATTCTCAGCACAGGTGAAGAGAGGCAGGAGGAGCTCAGAGTTCCAGGACAGCCTAGTCTATCTACCGAGGCATAGCTAGCTGGAGCTGTGCAGGGAAACCTTATCTCAGTCAATCAGTCAGTCGATCAATGAGACTGGAGAAATGGCTCAGATCCCTTCCCATCACCCACTCTGTGATTCACAACCATCCATAGCTCCAGTTCCAGGAGATCTGATTCTCTCTTTTCTGACTCCCATAGGCACCAGGCAAGTTCACAGTGCACATACATGGTAAAACATTCATACACATAAAATAAATACATCTACAAGACAGAATCTCACAGGCATTGTGTGATTTCATGAGGAACAGGGCAGAAACCATTGAAGGCCAAGGGTAGGGAGCCTTCTATTCCACAGACTGTCTCTTCCTCTCTTTCCTTCCTTTCTTCCTTTCAGAATTATTTATTTAAGTATATGAGTACACTGTCGCTATCCTCAGACACTACAGAAGAGTTCATCCGTTCCCTTTATAGATGGCTGTGAGCCACCATGTGGTTGCTGGGATTTGAACTCAGGACCTCTGAAAGAGCAGTCAGTGCTCTTAACCACTGAGCCATCTCTCCAGCCCTACAGACTGTTTCTTAAGTTCTGAAATGCTTAATAATAAGGATTAAGCTGGAGGGTGGAAGAGGTGAAGTTGATCCTGTTGTGACCTCTGGTTGTGAGCTGGGGCATTTAGCAAATGCTACAAGTCTCAGTTTTTTTGCATTGTCAAGTAGGGACAACAAAATATATTTCAAAACAAGAAACAAAAACAGATCTTGTGAGAATTAAGTAAAACTGTATCTGTGAGATTGCTTTACAAGCATTATTTGTCTTGTCACTGTTAGAGTGTCATTGTTTGGAAATCTGTTCACATTTGCATGTTTATAACCTACAACAAATAGGAGCACAGCTAGGAGGTGGATAGATTGAACGATATATTGAACGATTGAGGTAGGATCTTGCTGTATAGCTCAGACTGGCCTCCAATGTACAAAATTTCCTGTTAAGGTGTGTGTTGCCTTAACTAGATAATTTCAAAAACGTGTGTGTGTGTGTGTGTGTGTGTGTGTGTGCACATGCATTCACATGGAGGTCACAAATGTTACAACATATTTATAGAAGTCAGTCTTTGCTTTCTACCTTGTCCAAGATGGGCTTCGATTGTTCTGAGCTGAGTATGCTAGGCTTACTATCCCTCAAGACTCCAAGTTCTTCTGTCTCCATCTCTCTTCTTGCTGTGGGAACACTGGGGCTATGGCTGTGTGCAGCCATGCCCAGCATTATGTGGGTTCTGAGGATCCCAGCTCATTTGTCACACTTGAGCTGTAAATTCTTTATCCACGAAGTCATTTCTCCAGCCCTCAGGGATTTAAATCCAAACGTTGTGCATGCCTTGGCTTAGAAGATGTAGTGTATCTCCTTTTAGTAAGCTTAAAGGGATAAAGGTATCAATCACCCTTTCAAAGAAAGACAAATGTTTGTGCAGAGATTTACTCCTTAGCCCAAGCAGGCCTCAGGCATGTTTTCCCCTGCCCTTCCAAGTGCTGATATCACAGGCATGTGCCACCATGCCAAGGCAGAAAGACCATTTCCCAACATTATCTAAGATGCTATGTAAACAGAACAGCACATCTGGCCACAAACCTTTATTGTTTTACATTTTAGCTGGAGATGGCCGAGGTTTAAATTCTGTGCCAGCATACCATTGAACCCTGTGGGCCTGCATGGTGTAGAGTCTCAGGAAACAGTACCCTTGCTTTTCCAGCCTTCCAAACATCACAGAGGGGTGCTAAACCACCGAATGGACAGTCCGAATGCTAGGCTGTTAGCTATCCTGGCTACTTGGTTCTCTCACCTGAGAACAGGTTTGGAAAGGTCCATTCAGACTCTTTTGCCCTCCTACCACAGAAACTGTTCCAACCAACAGCCCCACCTGCTGGCTGGTGCTGGGAACTAAATCGGGGCCTTCCCACCTTTGCCAGATTCATCCACACAACTCAACGATCTCCATCTCAGGAAGTCTTTCTTGCTCTTTGAATTTTCTGGGGCTCCCGAGACAAAGTGCCCCAAACCAGAGGACTCAGATGGCATTGTCTCTGATCCGGAGGCTGCAAGTGTGACGGGAAGAGATGGGTGGGTTGGATCCTTCCCACAGCAGTCAGGGAAGGGTCCGGGCCTGGCCTTCCTACTCCGTTATAGATGACCCCTATCATAGTCAAGTGGGTTTTTCATTTGTTTGCTTTGATTTATTTGTGTGTTTGTTTGCTTTTTCCTTTTTTTTTTTTTTTTAAATTGGTGTGATCATCCTCTTGGATTATGGCCCTTCCAATGACCTCATTTTTCCATTTAAAGCCACCTGAGGAGATTCAAGGGATTAAATGTCAATACATGAATTAGGGGGAAATGCAATTATGCCTATAGAATTTCATTTCCCCCTTCTTCCAGACTGCACACAGGATTGCACACGTGATTGCACACGTTTACTTCCACCACCTTGGCTTCTACCTTCCGGTGTCAGGGTAGGACACAGGGCAGAACATCTAGGGAACACAGAAGAGGCAAGATGGCCACGTGCTTTGAAATCCAACCACACCTGCAGAGAGGTGTGGGCAAACCCTAAACTCACTTCGGAGATGGGGTTTTCATTCTTAAATTCCGTCCCATTAACTGTATTTAAGTGTTTGTTCCTGTGTGTGCACACGCGTGTGCTCATGTGGAAAAGCAATGGAACCTATGGTGTGTGGAGGTCAGAGGACAACTTGTGAGACTCAGTTCTCTCTTTCTATCACGTCAAAATCTTGAGGACCAAACTTGGTTGCCAGGACTGGTGGTAAGTCTCCTTACCACAGTAGTCCCTCCTCATTCTCTCCTGTTTAAACCAGTTCTCCCCCTGCCTCTGTGTACACCACCTTCCCCGACAGCCACTTCTGCACTCATTTCTTAGTCCTTAGTAACTCAGATGTAGTCAGCATCGAGGTAGAGGTTGGAAATAAAGACATAAGAAAACCATGACATCTGCAATGCAGACACAAGATCTGACAGCTGAGCCGGATGTAACAAATACGACCTGGAAACAGGGTGATGCGGTTACACACCAGTCAGAAGTCAGTGATCCTGCGAATAAGGAACAGCCTTTGTTAGGGAGGTACACCTTCCTAGTGGGCTGAATGGGAAGAGAGAAAGGGCTACCCTGTAGAGGAGAAGGGCTTCCTGGCATGCTTGAAGTGAGCCAAGGGAAAATGGGGCAAGCGGTGTGATATCAGATGAAAAGACTTTTGAGTGATGTCTTGGGTTTCCATGGTGATGAAACTCCATGACAACAACAATTGGAGAGGAAAGGGTTTATTTCAGCTTACAAATCTCACATCATAATCACTGATAGAAGTCAGGACAGGAAGTCAAACGGGAGGAGCCTAGAAGCAAGAGCTGCTTATTCCCCACCTTTGCTCAGCCTACTTTCCCATAATACCCAGGACCACCAGCTGAAGGATACCACACACAATGGGCCGGGCCCTCCCACAACAATTACCAATTAAGAAAATGCCCTGCAAGCTTGGCTACCGCTGGGTCTTATGGGGCATTTTCTCAATCAAGGTTCCTCTCTCAGAAGACTCTTGGCTTCTGTCAAGTTGACAGAAAACTAGCGAGCACAAACAGCCCTCCATCTACACACAAGCTTCAGACAGCTTCTGTGGGTGAGTTTGTGTTTGTTAAAGATCCTGGTGTGTTAAAATAATAGATGGCACCTTTGACCTCAGGGGCAGACACATTGTTCGGGGCAAATGAGCAAAATCTGTCTAGGCCTGCAACTGAGCCTCTTCACCTACTTAGAGGATCCGTTGTAATTGCTGAGGCAGTGAATTGTTGACACCCTGTTTCATCTACACTCCCCATGACTGTTGTGAGCCACAGGTTGGCCATTTCTACTTGTACCAGTTCCTGAAGTTTGAGGCTGAATTATTTTGGCCCTTGTGCTGGCTGGTTTTGTGTCAATTTGACACAAGCTGGAGTTATCACAGAGAAAGGAGCCTCAGTTGAGGAAATGCCTCCATGAGATCCAGCTGTAAGGCATTTTCTCAACTAGTGATCAAGGAGGGAGGGCCCCGCCCATTGTGGGTGGAGCCATCCCTGGCCCAGCCCATTGTGGGTGGTGCCATCCCTGGGCTGGTAGACCTGGGTTCTATAAGAAAGCAAGCTGAGCAAGCCAGGGGAAGCAAGCCAGTAAGTAACATTCCTCCATGGCCTCTGCATCAGCTCCTGCTTCCTGACCTGCTTGAGTTCCAGTCCTGACTTCCTTTGGTGATGAACAGCAATGTGGAAGTGTAAGCTGAATAAACCCTTTCCTCCCTTTGCTTCTTGGTCATGATGTTTGTGCAGGAATAGAAACCCTGACTAGGACAGCCCTTGACATTCACTCATAAGGCTAAAAATAAAACATTCAAAAGGAGGCTTTGAAATTATTTGTGAGCAGGGACGGGAGTTGTCTCAGAATCTCAAGTGCTATTTACACCATTTGATTATTATGAAAAGCCAGAAGGGCATCTCAGTGTGATGTTGTTTGCAGGGTCAGAATTTGGTCATGACTTGATACATAGAGGCGGTTTCTCAATTTTACTTCTTAACAGTTACTAGCAGGTAAGTTTACTTAGTTCCTGGGGGAAGGTGCATGTGTGTATGTATATGTCCCACATGTGTACAAGACTCTTTTATGTGGACACAGGTATCAAACCTTGGCACTATGATTACAGACAGTTAGGAGGAGCTGTGTGACTACTAGGAATGGAACATGGGTTCTCTGTTAGAGTAGTTCATTCTCTTAATGGCCGAGCCTTCTCTCCAGCCCCTATTTCTTACAGTTTTGAATGTCTCCTAAAGGCACCCAGGGTGCCACTACCCAGTGGTGGCTAGATCTAGATGTGGGGCCTTATGTGCCCTTATGTGCAGTCCTAGGTCATTGAGGACATTCGTCTGAAGGAGATGGGGGAACCCTGATCTCTTCATTTGTTTCCTGTTCATAGAGGAGTGGTTTTCTCCATCACATGCTCACAGCCAGCATCCCCATCTACAAAGGGCCTAAAAACAGCCTTCCCATGGTTTCCCAAATCATTGATTGGAACCACTAAGAATCAAGAGGTAACGAAAACCTTTCCTATTTGTAACTTCAGCTATTTTGCTATAGAAAGCTAGATCACATAAAAGTGTCCGACTCACATTGCCCTAACTGAATCCCTCACTTGGAATGGTTTTTTTGTCCCAAGTATTACAGTGAAGAGCTGAGAAATCCGAGAACGATAAAGCAGAATAAAATAGAGCGCCTCTCTATCAAATACCGTTAAGAGTACAGAAGCTGAGGCCACCAGCGAGACATAACAGACAAGGCAGAATCCAGTGTCCCCAGGACGCAGCGGCACTTTTGGTGTTTCCTATTCTGGCTCCTCTGTCATCCCCTGCCCGTCCCTCTGTGAAGGATTTGATCTTAAGGAACAAACTGAAGGGCTTTAAGATGGATTGAACAATCTGGTTAAAAACTCTGTGGTGACAAAGAACGGATTGAAGAGGGGCACTGTAATGAACATGTCTTCAGGGTAAGCCCCGATCACAGCCCTGAAGTGATCCCAGGTGACTGTTAAAACCAACCCTCCCAGACCAATGCTCAGTGTCCTAGGGCAGACTCTTGACCCAAGGGCAATCAGTCAGCTGTGTCAGCCAATCGACAGAGGTATAGAGATACACTGAATAGTCTTACCTGCCCTCTCCCTTCCTCTCCCTTTCTCCCTCCCCCTCCCCCTCTCTCCCCCTCTCTCCCTCTTTCTCTTTCTCCCTTCTTTGCCCCCTTCCTCCATCTTTCCCTCCAGTTATTATGGCTGAATTGTCAAGGGTGAAACTCTTTTTTAAAGGGGTCTTCATTTTTTTTTCATGTCCAAGCTAGCTCATTAGGAGCCATTGTGCAAATCTTGAAATAAGCTAGAAACAATTCTGGGCTGTGGTGGAGACAGGAACAGGGCTGTTGTGACATTAGAGAGAGCTTCTAATATGTGGCTTGGGGAACAGAGGCACTGAAGAGACAACAAGGCAGAGAAAGAAGAGTCTCTGTTCTCACCGGCCCCAAATTACTTCCAATAACATTTGATTTGTTACTTTGTTGTTGTTGTTGTTGTTGTTGTTGTTGTTGTTTTGATGGTCTTGTCTTCCCCCTCCCTCTGTGTGGGCTTACTTAATCTGTGCCCTGAGTTGAGACCATCTGTCAGCCTTGCTACCTGGATTCATAACGTTAGACTGAGTGCACAGCTCAGAATCTTTCCTCATCTTCCTCATCCTACCCCATCCCATCCGTCCATCCACACTTCTCTGTCACACAGAATGGCAGAATGGCAGATGCAGTCCCACGGCAGTCCTCCACAACAGTCCTCCACGGCAGCCCTCCCACTGTGAGCATGAGAGCAGAGCAAAGGGAGTGGGGACGCCCACTGTCCCACTTTGTCACTAGAGAAAAAGGCCAGCCTGCTCAGACAGCAAATGATAGCAGCTCCTACTGAGGACTCAGAGATTTTTAGTCCCATGTCACCCTCTGAGACGCAAGCTGGCCAAAAACTGCATTGTATTGCACAGCTTGAGTTAGCTGCTTGTAAACAAAACCAAAGTAAGGCCACAGATGGAAGATTCTGTTTAGTCTTAGAATTGAATCAAGTTAGGGGAAGTGAGAGTCATTGAACACCCTCTCTCTCTCTCTCTCTCTCTCTCTCTCTCTCTCTCTCTCTCTCTCTCTCTCTCTCATACACACACACACACACACACACACATACACACTCACACATACACTCACACACATACAAACACACTCATACGCACACACATACTCATATACACACACTCACACACACATTCACACACATACTCACACACACTCACATGCACACACTCACATACACACACACTCACACACACAGTGAGATGACAGACAGACAAATATGTGGGAATTCTGAATCACCAAAAATGTTACCTGAAGTTACTTAGGATGAAATGACTGGTGCATTTTTGTTTGATTTGCTGAGTTTTTTATTATGTTTTTTCTTACCCTTTTATAATGAATGTTACATTTATGACCCTATTGTACTGGTGCTGTAAGCAGAGAGGAGGACCAACCATGGGGCACCATTGGCAACATGCTTCTGCAGTGTGCACAAAGCCCTCGTTCCAGCCTCTTGTCACAGGCATGCCTGTCAGTCCAGCGCTTCAGAGGATCAAGTCATACGTGGATCAATAGCAAGTTCGAGTTTATCCTTGGAGGAAAAGGAAAAAGAGGAAGAAAAGGAGGAGGAGGAGAAAAAGGAAGTGATTGTTTTTCTAAAAAAGAAGGAAAAAGAAGCAAGGAAAGGGAAAAATAAGAAGGAGGGGAAGAGGTAGAATTATTATTTTTTAGCTGCCCTGTCTTTGTGAGGCCCCTACAGTGAACCCTGGAGTCATAACTGTTTCTGCCGACCTGCTCTGCATAGAGATGGTCTCAAAGCTGGTGTGTGTGTGTGTGTGTGTGTGTGTGTGTGTGTGTGTGTACAAGTGCACATGCACAAGTGCATACATGTGTCTGTATGCATGTCTGTACCATCAAGAGGAAGCGGTATATATACAGAAAGCCTGCTCTCACAGAGGATTTAGTCGATAGTAAAAGACTTTGTTCCTGATTCAAGTTTAAATTACAGCTACTGCAGCACTGAACACTCAGTGAGACAATTGTTCAGGTCAGCTTCAAAGCCGGGCCGAGGTGCGGCTGTGGGGGAGAGCTGCCACACCTCCACAGCTGGCAGAGAGCCACTCAACCTCACTGCAAACAAACTTGCTCAGTATGCTGGTCCTCCCGGGGATTGGACTGATGGAGTCAAGATGCGGAGACTTCAAACACACTGCATCGTCCTGTTTTCTTTCCCTCCTGCTGCCCTTGCTGCTTCCTAGTATCTGTTTATACTCTAGAGACGCACACACAAACACACACCTCAGTGCACACCCTCCAAAGCTGCAGGATGAGAGGCTTCTAAGACCAGGAGCTGCCTGGCAGATGTAAATGGGCTGTGATTCTGTGGTTCACAGACTCATTCCTAAGTAACTAGTTGGTGGATGGTTTTCCCTGGGTTGTAGGCCCTAGCTGGGGGCCTACCTAGAATTACCTTTCCACTGAAGTCATGGTTAGGCCTTTAAGTTTATTAACTTTATTAAGTTAGGTCTTTTTCTTAAGATTTATTTATTTTATGTATGTGAGGACACTGTGGCTGTCTTCAGACACACCAGAAGAGGGCATCGGATCCCATTACAGATGGTTGTGAGCCACCATGTGGTTGCTGGGATTTGAACTCAAGACCTCTAGAAGAACAGTCAATGCTCTTAACCGCTGAGCCATCTCTCCAGCCCCCAAGAATCTTTTTTGTTTCATCTTAAAGATTACTTCAAAGATCTCTAAGGACCTCGATTTTTTTTAAATGAATTTTAGTTTTGCTTTAACACTTGGGGTACATATTAAGTGTGCAGATGATAGGTACTACACAGAACATGTCTCAGAAAGGGCATCTTCTCCTGTCAGGACAGTAATTAGCAACTGCGTTTCTTTTCAGTGCTCACCAATCATTGTTATTGCTGTTATATTGAACCCAGGGTCTTGCCCAGGCTCAGCAAGCACTTGACCACTGAGCTAACCTCACCTGCCTCGCTTCACATTACTGTGGGTAAAACATACAACCCACAACCCTCCGTAGGAAACAGGACACAGATATGTTAACTCCAGTACATAAGACAAGAGACAGAGCTAAAAGAAGCTAAGGACCCTTGACCTTTGGGGAAACTGGGAGACAACCGAAATGCAGCTGTTTGGCAGTGCCTGGGTCTCTTTCCTGATAGGTTCCTCTCCTGGGCTCTGCCTTCCTAGTGTCAGCCCAACCATGGTGAGGTTGGTTCTATGGGGAGGCTGTGTTCCCAAAGCAGAATTCCCATAAAATTTCATACCCCATCTCTGACAATTATTTGTTGGAAGTTAAACTACGAGCATCTCTTTGATCGAATGACTTACATCACAATGCATCGGTGAAAAAAAAATTAAGTGTGAAGAGTACAAACGTTTTCATAGTGTTTGAAATAAGTACTTTGCTGGTTCTTGAATGAAAGAGCCCCTGTCACCATCTGATGGTGGAGACAAGTCAGGTGGGGAAGGTACTTTTCTAAATGAAGTCTACTCTACTATGGGGAGAAAGAAACTTCGAGAAGAATAGCATAGGCCCGGGGACTAGCCTATACTCGACATCTGAAAAGTCTTGAGGAACCCAAAAGCTTGGGACAAGCAACTTGATCGTGTGCCTGTGGGTCGATAATAGAATAATTCCATTCTATTATTTCCACTAATAGAATGGAAAACTGAACTGTTTTGTTTGTAATTAATCAAGTGCTGACTTCAATGAACTGCTTGTGTATTTTCCCACGAAAACGGCAGTCCTTTTCCTCTAATTATCCCAGTTTAGCAGTGTGAAGGAAATGGGGGGACATGTGTCTTAAGTGAGCCCAAGGGAAAGAGTGGCTCCGGCACTGGTTCTCAACCTGTGGGCCGAGACCCCTCTGACGAGTGGCGTGGTCTTTTTGCAGGGGTCGCCTAAAATCATCAATGTAAGACACAGGGATTGACATTACAACTCAGGACAGTAGAAAAAAACTACAGGTACAAAGTAGCAACAAAAATAATCTTAAGGTCGGGGGTCACCACAACATGAGGAACTAATTAAAGGGTCACAGCACCAGGAAGGTTGAGAACCACTGCTCTAGAGTAACCTCCATGCAAGAGAGAGGGGTATTGCAAAATAACCCTCGTGATATTATCTGGAACTTAAAAAAAGAACAAGTTCTGTACTCACAGATACATACATTGTTATGAGATACTTATTATAAATTAATTTCTTTTTTATGTAAGCACTGAGAACATTTGTTTTTCTTTTCGTTTAGAGACTGGTTCTTGCTTTGTACCCTGGGCTACCCTCACGCTTTCAGTCCCTCCGCCTCCACTTCCTGATGGTATTAAAGAATATACAACCATGTGGAGCCTGAAGACCCTGCCTGGGTCACCGTTCACTCTTGAGTTCTCTCGCAGCATGTGTATCCACTTCCGGGTCACTGCCCCCCCCTTCCCCCACCTAAATCTCGGGTACCTGCTTTCTGCCCAGCTCTTGGTGTGCTTGGTTGGCTGTCCAGCTACATTTGCAGGTTAATCTTGTCCCATTATCCTTTCCGGCCACACATCTCAGAACTCTGCCTGAATTTTGTAAAGTGGAGAAGAGAAAGGGAAGGCAGATGTGTATGAATTGTGATAGCAAATGTGATTTGCAGTTAATTTTCAATTCAAGAGGAAACTTAGTATGCAGTGGCTATGCAGCCTGCCTAAAGACAATCGGTGCAAAGGTAGAGCTTGGGCTGAAGCCTCCCTAACCATGGTGCCTCTTGGAGGCAAACAAAGGAAAGATGACCACATATGACCCCATATTTATACTACAAATGGTTAGCGGTGTGCTCTAAGCATTGCTGCTTTCTTACTGCCTGTCTTAGGGTTTTACTGCTGTGAGCAGACACCATGACCAATGCAAGTCTTATGAAGGACAACATTTAATTGGGACTGGCTCACAGGCTCAGAGGTTCAGTTCATTATCATCAAGGCAGGAAACATGGCAGCATCCAGGCAGGGAAGGTGCAGGAGGAGCTGACAGTTCTACCTCTTCATCTGAAAGCTGCTACCTTCTAGGCAGCTAAGATGGATGAAGGTCTTAAAGCCCACACCCACAGTACCATGCCTACTCCAAAAAGGCCACACCTACTTAAGCAGGACCACACCTTCTAAAAGTGCCACTCCTTGGGCCAAGCATATACAAAAACCATCACATTACCCTTGCCTTTCTGTGTCTTGTGTGTTCCATCTTCCATTCATGCCTTCCTGGCATTCTCTGGGTGTACCCACGAAAGTACTGCGGCACCATTCCTCCTGGCACCAATGAGCTTTCTCTCTCTCTCTCTCTCTCTCTCTCTCTCTCTCTCTCTCTCTCTCTCTTTCTGGAAGGGTGCTCAGGATCTGGATCTGTTTCTATGGTACATTTCATTGTGGGACCATTTTTCCCCCACTGAGGGCTACACAGAGTAATTAAAATTGAATAATAAGACAAATTCTTTGATAATTAACCTGAAAAAAAAAAGCCAGCCAGCCAGCATCAAAGCAAGGCACAATACAATGGGGCTTCATTATCTGGACATATGATGAAGAAAAAGAATAGTAAGTCACCACTGGAGTATCTAGATGATACAGGAGATAAAAACTGGACATGTGAACAGGATAGGAGACAGAATGATGTGGTCGCACGGGCAGCTAAACAGAAACAGGTGGATGAAGACGGAATCCGACAAGGGACAGGAGAAAGCTTTGTATGGTTGGGGCCACAGGGCTGGCCGTGAAAAGAGGACACTTAAAATTATAATTGCTCTGAATTAAGTTCCATTTCATTGGACTGTTTGTGCCCAGGAACATGGTAAGTATGGTATATTAAATTCAAAAAGGAACAGAACAAATGCTAGGTGTTTACCATCTAGCCCGTTAGGGTGTTCCTCTTCTCCACACTGACTGTATTTCCAGATCAGATCTCAGAGAACATGCTGGAAGACTTCAGTAGACTGTCAGCCTTCCTTCCCCTCCTCCCCTGCCTGGTTAGATCTTCTCTTCTGCTAGGTGTGCTGTGTCTTACCTGTGCCCGCCTCCCTACCTGACCATCACAGTTAGGACAGTTCCCACAGCAGGGGCACCCCCACTGCGTTGTTCCGGGACAGACTATGCTGCCAGTTTCATTCGGGACTTTTGATTTTCAAATAAACCATTTCCTTGATTTTTCTTAAACTGTTGAAACAATCAAGTGCCAAATTATGACACTTGGGTCTAGGAGGGGCCACACAGAGGACAGCAACCCCACGAGAGCACATCCCATAGAACACCGTGGCATCCATAGTGTGTGTGAGCACACTCTACAGTGCCTGTGCAAAGTCTCTTAACAGTTTCTAGACTGTATGCCTGTTGTTAAGCAGCCCATGGCTACACCTAGGAAAATGCCTGTAACAAGCTGCCTATTTCACTGGAGTAGCATTTGCCCTGAAAAAAAAAAAAATCCTCATTGGCAAGTATGCATGATTCAGCTCATATTTTTTCTTTAATTGAGATGGAATTAGTGTAACATGAAATATTCCATTTTAATATGAATGATTCATCTGACTAACATCAAAGACAGAGCCAATGCAATTTGGTCCCGCTGAGCTGGACAGATAATGAGAATGAGGAGCATTTAACCACTGCCAGAACACTCCAGGCCACCGTAGAATAATTAAAGCCGGGCAGTGATGGTATTTTGTACATTCATAATATTGTGCAACCATTACTCTTGTCTAGTTTTGAAGCACTTTTCACCCCCCAACACCCCCTATAGAAAGAAACCTGTAGCTTTTGAGTCACGACTCCTGACTCCAGCCTCTGTAAGAATTGGCTACTTCTGGCTATTACATGGAAAAAGAATCACATGACTGTGATGTTCAGTTGCTGACTTACGTCACTATAGCAATTTTCTTTAGCATTTATCCACATTGTCATGTGTACCCATAGTTTATTTTCTTTTCTTTTTCTTGCCTGAGTGATATTCTATTGCATAGATATACCACATTTTTAACCTTCTGTGAATCTTGCTAAGTTTCTTTCCACATTAGCAGCATCATGTTCTGTTCTTGGCCGCAATTTGCCATTATTGAATTATTATAGAAGCTCTAGTGAGCATGACCAGGAATCTTATTGTGATTTTGATTTGTCTTTACTAAGGACTAGTCATGCTTAGTACCTTGTGTCATATTTGTTGGCCATTTGTTGGCTACTTTCTTTTAAAGAATATCTACCCAAGTCCTTAGCCCACTTGTCTTAGTCAGGGTTTCTATTCCTGCACAAACATCACAACCAAGAAGCAAGTTGGGGTGGAAAGGGTTTATTCAGCTTACACTTCCACATTGCTGTTCATCACCAAAGGAAGTCAGGACTAGAACTCAAGCAGGTCAGAAAGCAGGAGCTGATGCAGAGGCCATGGAGGGAATGTCACTTACTGGCTTGCTTCCCCTGGCATGCTCAGCCTGCTTTCTTATAGAATCCAGGTCTACCAGCCCAGGGATGGTACCACCCACAATGGGCGGGGCCAGGGATGGCCCCACCCACGATGGACCCTATCCCCTTGATCACTAGTTGAGAAAATGCCTTCCAGCTGGATCTCATGGAGGTGTTTCCTCAGCTGAAGTTTCTTTGTGATAACTCCAGCTTATGTCAAGTTGACACAACACCAGTCTGTACAACACTTTTTAGTTAAACTGTTTACAAATTACTCTAAAAAGTGATATTTATTTACCAAACCATTCATAGCTTTGTGTGTGTGTGTGTGTGTGTGTGTGTGATGGAGAGGGAGGTGTACGTGTGCTGTGGATAAAGGTGTCTTTCCCAATCCCTTCCTGGGGTATTAATTGGTTTATGGATTTGGAAAATGCTGAATTTAACCCATGCATGTCCGGCAGTGATCTCTACCACTTAGCTGCAACCCCAACCCCAACCTCATTCCTTCTTCTTTTTCTACCTTCTGTCAGAACTCTAATACACCTCACTGTTGGACACAGAGCGTCACTGGGATAGCAGTCATACGTATCCCGCCAGCTTCCTTTCAGGTGGAGGCTGGGACTCGAACTCAAGTCTTCATGCTCTTAAGCAACTGAAGCACCTCCTTTGCCCCTCTGGTGGTCTTTTCTCACGCAGGTTCTAGTCAGGACTTTCTTCCGACACAAGGGTCAGGCTCTTTCTAGAACACTTTGGATAGTAATCCAAGTGTTACCAAGTCCTCACTATGTTTTCTGTGTCTTTACAGCTTTAAGTATTTTATCTCTATTAAATTATCGAATCTTGATGATAATGCAATGAGATGCATTTCATACAGAAGGAAAACTACCACTACCTGGTTCCTCCAAGTCACACATCAAGGAAATGGGAGAGCTGCCATTTCCCTATACCTAGCTTGGATAGACACTGGGAAATGTAGAATAGAATTGGCTTGAAGTCGTGCTGAGTTCAGGTTTGGTTTGGTTTGTTTGGGCTTGGGTTATAAGCTCTAACCGGTGATTAACAGGTCAGTGTATGGGGGCTCTGCAGAGCTTAAGGGGCAGGAAGATGAGCTGTTTTAGGCAGAACTGAAATGTGTTCCAGACAGCTTGTCAACGGGGAGCGTTGAAAGATTACCCACAAACATGGAAGAGGGCTTGACAGCAATGTAACTCTGTCAGGGAGAAATGGACAAGTTTCAGCAAAACGCTGTATGAGTTTCCACTAATGAACAGGAGTTGATGATGGAAGGAGGGGTGGGCAGCCCTTGGCCAAGACCAAGGTCTCCATAAAACAATCGCTGGGACTCATCTCCTCACGCTGATGGTTCGTAGAAGCATAACCAGATGCAAACTTAATGAAAAACAGGGTACCAAAATGCACATGAGAAATTTTTTTTCAACAGATAAAAGCTCAGTGGTCTAGTCTATATTTTAAAACAGAAGAAAAAAGAAATTCCAAATGCACTGGGTAAGGTTCTTTAAAAAAAAAAAAGACTCATTAAGTACAGGGTGTGTCCAAATTGTTGCCTAAACCTCGCAAAGAAGCCTTCCTTTATGTTATTGTCTCAAGAATAAATGTAACAGTAAAGTAAAGCCATGAACAAACAGGCTTGAGTGTAGATGGATCTTGGACGTGAGATATTCCATCTTCCCCAAAGCCTCCACGTCCTCTTTCCTCTTGAACCCCTTTGTTTAATGCTTAAAAAGAAAACGAAAAAAACCCTTTCCCTTCTAAGTTCTTTGTAATTTTATAGCTAGAATTTAGTACAGGAGCTAGAAAGCTAAATGGCAGAAGAGAAACAAACGGTGGGGGGGGGGGGATTTAGAAAACAAGACTGATTCAGAGCAGGGAGCAAAATTAGCAACCCATAGGGAGAATGCCACCTGCCCTGTACGAGGGTGGCTCTGAGGCTCCTGTCTGATATGAAGGAGTCCTTGCAAACAACCACCTATGCACAGACTCTTTAAAAGATTCGGTAAACATAGAGGGCACTGTGTTTAGCCAACAAGTATGAGACACAGCCTTGAAAATCAACTCTGTGGGGCAGAAATCAGATGTTCCATGCCTGCTTTTGCAGATCTATTTTTTTTTCAGAAAAATTTAAGGATTATATTGAAAATTAAACAAAATTTTCTAGCTTTATTAGACCTAAACACCTTTTTATTGGTCCACTTTTTTTTTTTTTTTTTTTTTTTTTTTTTTTTTTGAGAGAGGCCAACAAGACATTTTGATTGTTTTGTCTGACACAGGGTCTTACATCAAATTCACCATATGGGATTTGTTCTCGTCTCAAAGGGTAAGCACACGTGTGTGCATACAAGGGTAAGCACACTCGTGTGCACACCTGACCTCAAGTCTCCCAATTCTCATGTAAGAAGCTAGGTTCCACCATGTGCCCGTGTAATCCTAACACCAGGAAGATATCAGTAAGGCTCACAGCTGTCAATCCAGCTCCTGTTCTCAAGATGGAGACTGTTTTTAAGATGGAGAGCAACTGGACACTCACAGTTCTCCTGACCTTCATGCTGAACACACATGAATACACACCACCTCTTCCCCACAGACACTAGCTCATACACCATTATGTTGAGGACGCTCTGCCTTCGTCTCCATGTATGGGGATATAGGCATGTGACACCAGGCTCAAGTTTATGAGGTACTAGAGATGGACCAACCCAGACCTTTATACAAACAATTCAACTACTTTATTGACTGAGCTACAAGAAATTATTTTATGTTATTTTCCCCTATGAATGAGTCTTTAATACTGTGGCTGTTTCTAGGTAGCATTTTGTTTTTTAAACAGGGTTTCTCTCTGTAGACCAGGCTAAACTCAAACTTGGAGATCCATCTGCCTCTGCCTACCAAGTGCTGGGATTAAAAGTATGTACCACCAATACCCAGATAATAACATTTTATTTATTTTCTTTCTTTTTTTATTGGATATGTTTTATTTACATTTCATTTATTATCCCCTTTCCCAGTTTCCCCTCCATAAACTCCCTATCCCATCTCCTGTCTCCCTGCTTTTATGAGGTTATTCCCCCACTCACCCACCAACCCCTTTCCACCTCCCCACCCTGACATTCCCCTACATTGGGGCATTGAGCCTTGGCAGAAACAAGAACTTCTCCTCCCATTGATGCCCGACAAGACCATCCTCTGCTTCATATGCAGTTAAAGCCATGGGTCCATCCATGTGTATTCTTTGGATAGTTGCTTAGTCCCTGGGAGGTCTGGTTGGTTGGTATTGTTGTTCTTATGGGGTTGCAAATCCTTTCAGCTTCTTCAATCCTTTCTCCAACTCCTCAGTTGGGGGACCCTTTCTTAGTTCAATGGTTGGCTGAGAGCATCTGCCTCTGTATTTGTCATGCTCTGACAGAGCTTTTCAGGAGACAGCTATATCAGGCTCCTGTCAGCATGTACTTCTTGGCATCAGCAATATTGTCTGGGTTTGTTGGCTGTATATGGGATGGATCCCTAGGTGGGGCAGTCTCTGGATGGCCTTTTCTTCATTCTCTGTTCCACACTTTGTCTCTGTATATCTTCCTGTATTTTTTGTTCCCCCTTAAAAAAGGGACTGAAGCATCTGGACTTTGGTTGTCCTCCTTCTTGAGCTTCATGTGGTCTGTGAATTGTATCTTGAGTAATCTGAGCTTTGGGGCTAATATCTATTTATCAGTGAGTACATACCATGTGTGGTTTTTGTGACTAGGTTACCTCACTCAAAATGATATTTTCTAGTTCCATTCATTTGCCTAAGAATTTCATGAAGTCATTGTTTTTAATAGCTGAACAGTACTCCATTGTGTACAAGTACCACATTTTCTGTATCCATTCCTCTGTTGAGGGACATCTGGATTCTTTCCAGCTTCTGGCTATTATAAATAAGGCTGTCATGGTGTAGCATGTATCCTTGTTATATGTTGGAGCATCTTTTGGGTATATGCCCAGGAGTGGTATAGCTTTATCCTCAGATAGTATTAGGTCCAATTTTCTGAGGAACCTACAGACTGACTTCCAGAGTGGTTGTGCCAGCTTGCAATCCCACCAACAACGGAGAAATGTTCCTCTTTCCCCACATCTTTGCCAGCATCTACCATTACCAGAGTTTTTGATCTTAGCCATTCTGACTAGTGTGAGGTGGAATCTCAGAGTTGTTTTGATTTGCATTTCCCTGATGACTAAGGATGTTGAACATTTCTTTAGGTTCTTCTCAGCCATTCGATATTCCTCAGTTGAGAATTCTTTGTTTAGCTCTGTACCCCATTTTTAATACGGTTATTTGATTCTCTAGATTCTAACTTCTTGAGTTCTTTGTATATATTGAATATTAACCCCCTATTGGATGTAGGATTGGTAAAGATTCTTTCCTAATCTGTTGGTTGCCATTTTGTCATAATGACAGTGTTCTTTGCCTTATAGAAGCTTTGCAATTTTATGAGGTCCCATTTGTTGATTCTTGATATTAGAGCATAAGCCATTGGTGTTGTGTTCAGGAAATTTTCCCTTGTACCCATGTGTTCGAGCTCTTTCCCACTTTTTCTTTTATCTGTTTCAGTTTATCTGGTTTTATATGGAGGTCCTTGATCCACTTGGACTTGAGCTTTGTGCAGGGTGATAAGAATGGACCTATTTGCATTCTTCTACATGCTGACCACTAGTTAGATAAGCACCTGTTGAAAATGCTGCCTTTTCCCTCCACTGGATGGTTTTAGCTCCTTTGTCAAAGATCCAGTGATCTTAGGTGTGTGGGTTCATTTCTGGGTCTTCAATTCTATTCCACTGATCTACCTACCTTCCTGTCTCTGTACAAATGCCATACAGTTTTTATCATGATTGCTCTGTAATACAGCTTGAGGTCAGGGATGGTGATTCCCCCAGAAGTTCTTTTATTGTTGAGAATAGTAAAATCACAACTCACTATGATGTTATAGGACTTTAAGAAAAGGCAGCAGAAATCATCAAAGTCTTTTCTTAAGCTTAACCAAATTACTTGTTGTTTCATTAAGAAAGATTGAATGATACTCATATCAAAGGTGAGTAGGAATAATTATGGTAAGCTGCAAGAGGGAAGAGATGTTGTGAGGCAATTAGAAGAGGGGTCCTCACAGAGCTGGGTTTGAACCCATGCTTCGGAAAAGTGACAGGGTCACTGTTTTAAGGCTTGGCTGCTGTGAACAGACACCATGACCAAGGCAACTCTTATAAAAGCAACATTTAACTGCGGCTGGCCTACAGGTTCAGAGGCTCAAAGCCCACCCCCACAGTGACACACTTCCTCCAACAAGGTCACACCTACTCCAACAAGGCCACAACACCTGGGTCAAGCATCTACAAACCACTACAATCATAGATAGGGGTTGATGGGCAGAAAGCATGTGAGAGCTCTCAGCTAGCATGGGATCAGGAAACAGACACTCTGAGGACAAGAAGGAAGTCAAGAACATGCCTTTATGAACAGAGTGAAAAAGAGGGGCCATTCAAAGTGAGTGGGGCAGAAAGCAGAGGAGAGACCTGTCTTGTGAGAAAGCAAAAGAACTTGTGGGTCAGAAAGTCTAAAGGTGAAAATATTCTAGAGGAGAATTTGGACCTCAAAAAACAAACAAACAAACAACAAAACAAGAAGTCTTAGTGAGCAAAAGCCTTGCTGCCAAGCCTGACCTTGAGTTCAGTCTTTAGAGCTCACAGGTAGAAGAGAACTGATCATCCACGTTGCCTTCTGATCTCCACACATGCACCTGGGCACGAAAGCTTCAATATATACCACACAAAAAGACGAACATGCTAAATCTGTGCACTTAAACATACACAGACAAAACCTGAAAGCTGTGTTGGTAAAAGCCTGGATGGACGCCCACAGGTGGCTTTAGCCCGGCATGTCTTCAGAAGCAAGCTTCAACCTTGGTATTTGCTTATGACGGTGGGGAACAGGAGAGGGGTGCCATCTGCATGTTAGAAATCTTCCATACAGTGTGCGTTCACACTGGTCAGTTAAGGATCATACCCATGTCCACCATATGATTGGCAGCAAGAGGTCAAGCACACCATTCTGCCTCTGTCTTTCTCTCCCCCCACCTCTTCCTATTCCCTCCCTCCCCCCACTCTCACTCCACTCCTTCTCTCTCTCTCTCTCTCTCTCTCTCTCTCTCTCTCTCTCTCTCTCTCTCTCTTCTCTCTCTCTCTTTCTCTCTCTGTCTGTCTCTCTCTCTCTGTCTCTCTCTCTGTCTCTCTCTCTGTGTCTCTCTCTCTCTGTCTCTCTCTCTATCTGAATTCCCTTTCTCTTTCTCTCTCTGCACTCTCTTTCTCTGTGTCTCCCTCTCTCTCTCTCCCCACCCTCATCCCCTCTCTCAAACACACACACACACACACACACATACACACACACACACACACTGCATTTTAAATCTGTTTCTAAGTCTTGGGTGCCTGTCTCTGTGTTGGGCTGCCACCGCAAGTGTGTCTGAACAGTGACAATAGCTATTTGTGGCATCACATGCTAAGGTACTGCACTTCACACTTCACTAATGTCTTTTTTACTCCTAAGCGGGCACTGCAAGTCCGGCATTCCCAGTCTGTGTTCTAAGAGGAAAAACCCAAACTCGGTTGCAGGACACTGCCCCCGTGCCACCTCTGCCTCTCCAGGCCTTTGGAGGGATAAACCGGAACCCAGAGCTCAACTCTGTGGCTACAAGACCATGGCCCTGTGAAGTCAAGTACAGAGTGTTTTGCTGTGAAGGACCGGAGAGCATTAGATGTTCTTCATTATTTAATGATGGCATTCCGGCCTGTCAACCTCACATCTCTGCCTAAGCGAGTATGAAAATGGGAAACTCTGGGGTGAGCTGAGGAAGAGAGGCATGGAAATATCTGTCCTTCCGGGCCTTATGAGGCAGTAAAACAAAGCAGCATTCAGCCAGCCTAGCTTTGGCCCCCTGTCTGCACCACACTACATTTCTTCCATGATGTGTCAGGCACTGTGGGGGAAGCACTAAGTTTTCGTACATAATAAAACGCTCTGTTTTCCTCACAGCTTCAGCCTGGGCACAATACCACTTGCACAGCATGCCCTCAGCAACCATTCCATAAATACGGGCAATTATGGGACGTTGTTTCTTCTTCCTGCCCATGCTATATGCGTCTGTACTGTACATTCATCTGTCACTTTTGGAACTGGGACGTCTTCCAAAGCAGGGACTGCCTTGTTCTTGAGGTTTTGCCCCTGAGCTATGCCGGGCACTCCTTAAGCGTTTGTTGAGTGACTGCATTATAAGCCTCCAGTGCAAGGTGTGATGGATTGGATGTTCTGCTTGGAGCTGTCACTGAATAGGCAATCTACTTAGGTAGGCTGGTCCTTTGAAGCTATAACATTAAAGATTTGGGTTTTGGTTACTCTGTGTGTGGTATTTGGACATAGGAAGACAACTGTGGTATCCTTTGGAGGTAACTTGTGGCGATAAACTTTTCCTTGAATTTATCCTTGAGGTGGCTGTTGGCAGGATGTTTGGCTTTATGTGAAACTTGGAATTGGACATAAGGCCTAGATAGGAAAAGGCTTTATCATTGAGCTACACGCTCAGCCTCCTGATTTTCTTGTCCTTAAAATCAAAGTATGATAAATAATAAACATCTGAAATGTACGGTGCATGTTTACAATACTAACTTTTCAATAAAAGTAATTTAAATACAATAAAGATGAGGGTGAAGAGAAAGAAACAAGGAAATATGTGCCTGATTATTTTATTATGGTTCCTATAATGTAAATGTGGTTGGACAGTTGATCTTAGAACTGAAAATAACAACACACTCCAACCCATAATACAGTTTTGTGTTAGAGTAGAAGTCTCCTGTTTTGCATTTATTTGCATAATACAAATGAAATATAACTCATTTTTTAGTTCTTGGCTTAGTGGTCTCCCTGAAAACAGTTCTGAAATGTTTATTATTGGGAGGTACCGTTTATCTCATTGCTTTCTCTCTGACTAAGCCCCCAGGTTTCTGTGGAATATGTCTTATTTTTAGAATTTCTAAATCAGGGCTGGAGAAATGGCCCAGTGGTTAAGAGCACTGGCTGCTCTTCCAGAGGTCCTGAGTTCAAGTCCCAGCCACCACATGGTGGCTCACAACCATCTGTAATGGGATCCGATACCCTCTTCTGGTCTGTCTGAAGACAGCTACAGTGGACTTACATGTAATAAATAAATAAATAATTTTTAAAAGAATTTATAAATCAAACCCATCATAAGGGTCACATGCAGCACAAAATGGCCACCAGCAAATATTCAGCTTTATTCAGATGCCCCTCTACAGCATGAGAAAAAGTCTGGCCACTGGGACTTGTTCCCCAGGCAGACCTCTCCTGAACTAGTTTAAATGTGCTCTTTTCTTTTAAAAATTGCAAGTCTAGGGCCAGAGATGGCTTAGCTGTTAAGAGCACTGGCTGCTCCTCCAGAGGACCTTAGTTCAGTTCCCAGCACCCACATGGCAGCTCACACCTGTCTGTAACTCTTGTTCTAGGGTTTTCAACACACACAGACACACATGCAGTCAGAACACCAGTGTACATGAAATAAAAATAAATAAATTAATCTAAACACAATCTGACCATCTATCTCACTTAAATTCAAATAATTTTATTCTTATTGATCCTTAAGAGCACTCAATTTCATGTTCATGGGCATTTACTACGGGCATACCATGAGAAGGAGCTGGAGAAAGAGCTCTGCACTTAGAAACACTTGCTGATCTTGCAAAGGACCTGAGTTTGGTTTTCAGGACCAGTCATATCAGGTGACTCAAAACCACCTGCGACTCCAGCACTAGGGAATATCTGTCTCTCTCTGTCTCTCTGTCTCTCTGTCTATCTCTGTCTCTCTCTGTCTCTCTCTCTCTCTCTCTCTCTCTCACACACACACACACACTTACTTTAAAATATTTCTTAAAAGACAAAGATAAGTAGAGAACACTAAGTCATTAGCAGGAAATAGCCTTGATGTCTGAGAGACAAGGGCATGCCCTTGGTGAGAGGCTTCTCTGAACACAGAATATGTTTCAGAAATGTTTACCTGAGATAAACAGATGGAGCCACTTACCACGACCCCATCAGCAACTCCTTCTCTCTCTCAGACCTACTAACAACTTCATAAGTGACCCAAAATTGCAGTAATGTTAAATCCCCACCCATCTGATAGGGTCTGTTCCAGATACGAGTGCACCAGAGGTTAGGGGTTGGTTGGTTGGTTGGTTGGTTGGTTGGTTGGTTGGTTGGTTGGGTAGTTGGTTTTCTTCTGTCTGATAATGGAAGATGCTTCTTGCAGGGAGAAGAACAGGTATGCTGTGGGTTTCTCAAAATGATTATTGGTGAATTGATATCAGACCAATGGTAGGAAACCATTCTCACGCCCATGATGGTGGCATCCTCTGCTCCCTACCTCTCAGTCCTTTAGGGCTAGAAAGTGCTTGTGGCTAGTCCCACATTCAAATTATGCTCCATAAGCTTATCACTGCAGATTTATACTCCTGTTACAGCTCAGGTACAAGTCCCTTAAAGCACCTCATATCGTTCATCTGTGTCCTTAGAACTCTAAACTTTGGAAACATTTTATGCCTAGTAGTAACTCACTGGGTGTTTGAAAATGTCATTGACCAAAAAGGATTTTAAAACAACTGATTTCTAAAAAATATCCCTACTACTTAAAGCACACGTGCATAAATTTATGTTTGCCCTGTGCCTTCATTTATACATCTTAAAAAGAGAAAAAAATGGTTGCAAAAAAATATCCAGAAATACCACTTGCATACAAATAAGAAAATTGTTAGCTATGGTCACATGTATGTGTATATATAAGACTGTGTGTGTGTTAGCAAATTTGCCATGTGTATTCATGGGTGTAGACTATATTTAGTCATATATATGTATAGGTACATCAGGTATATGAAAGCCAGAGGGACCCTCCAGTGTAATTAACCACATGCTATCAACATTTTAATTCATTGATTTTGTTTTTGACACAGGGTCTCAAGGAGACAAGCTATCTCCCCAGCCCTGTTAGCAAATTTTGTAGGCAACTATTGATTGGTATGGTTCTGAGCTCTTGAACTAAGACCAACTAAGTAGAATCACTTATGCTGAGTCCAGCACCACAAAGCCAAACTGGGCTACTTATTTTATCTGCCCTTTCAAGAATTCTTAAGGTGTTTATCTGAACTTATAAGAATTTGAGAGAGGGATAGACAAGATTTCAGAGGAGCCATTTGTGGGGGCATTGGGGATGATAAGAAAGGAGCAAGCCTCTGCTTATACAAGAAAGCAGTTCACACACTTTCCATCTCTGTCTCTGCCATCCCTGGCCTCTTCTGTTTGTAAAAGCAACCTTTGCTGAGCTCATGGGAACACTCTTTCTAGTCTTTAGGGTAAGGTGTTGCCACAGTTCAGGGTCACAAATGAAAGGCAACTATAGACCTGTGAATGCACTGGAATTCTTTTCTTCTGGCAACATGTAAGAGGTCTGAAAAGTTATCATTATATATGATAAAAATGTAAACTAATATTCTACAATAAAGTCCGAGGTAGAACTAGTCTCCGAGTCATATTTTAGATGTGTGAGATGCCGGCTTGTATTGGGTGCCTGATAAATTACAGCTTTCAGATCCAAGGTAATGGAGCGGTGGGAAGGAAGAAACCTCTTCTCTCCCCATACCTCCCACCCTCTCTTCTCTCCCTTGCCTTAAACATCTGGCGGTCCTTTGTAGTTCTGGATGATTTGATTTGGAATTCATTAGTAATAATTGATGTGCTTTCTGGAATTCGTTTAAACAGTTAATCATGCGGCGGGTTACTAAACCAAAGGAATTGTTCAAAAGAAGCCAGCCAATCTGGTAGGGCAGAGGTGGGCAATTGCAGAGCTCTGAGACCAGAGAATTTAGGAGGCTACCGCAGCCCTGCACCTCATCTACTTCGGGTAAAGGAGCTCAGATGGCACGAAGCAAGAGAAACCACAGAGGTGCAAACACCAAAGTGTAAAAGTCTCTTTTGTCAGAAGAAGAAAAAGAAGAGGAGAAGCTAGCCAAGCATGTGTGTTATCGTGACTAAAGGGGGTACGCAGCTGTGCAAAGAGCGGTTCGCCATGTTTATGTCTGGGGTAAGGAGGACCCATGAAGGTGTTCCCATGCGCTTCTGGGTTTTTGGATTATAGTCTGATGAAAGATACTAACACAGCAGCCTCTTCACCCTGCTTAGGGATAGCTGCACGGATCCTCTGTACCCAGATTCAAACTTCTCATATACCAGCTTCTCACATAGTTCCCAGAGGGAAAGACAGGGAGACCCGTAGTTCAAGGCCAGCTTTTGCTACATAGCAAGTGAGAAGCAAATCTGAGCTACCTAAGACTCTGCTGGAAAAACTCATCCACAAACGACATAAATAAATACAAATGTACATTAAAAGTGAAACCTTAGAAAGAATTTTGGGGTGTTCTTTACTAGGGAAAAGCTCTCACTATTTAGTCCAAGCTAGCCTCACCTTCTTGACTCTCCTGCCTAGCCTCCTACCTCCTGTCACTGCATTTGGTGAAAGGCAGATTTTTATCTTTCTTTGCTTAAAGTGTTCAGTAAATGTAATATTCCAGTCAGATACAATAAAAGTTTCTCAGGGATAAGCCTTAACTTCTGTCCTTTTCCTTATTAAGAACCAATACTTTACAGGCCATGATAGGTCTGTGGGTAGGCCTGTATCAGATCACAACTCCTGCTGCCTACCGAAGAACACATTTCCAGAAAGTCTCCCCTTTATGCCTGGAGTTCAGGTTTTCTCTGTTTACTAAGTAGGCACTACCAATAATCCAATATACTGTTAGGAAAAGCTCAGAGTGCTTTAATGATGCATGGAATTTATTGATACTTATATCCACAGGAAGTGTTGTCTTAGGGTTTTATTGCTGTGAAGAGGCACCATGACCATGGCAACTCTTGAAAAAAAAAAACTTTTAGTTGGCGCTGGCTTATGGGTTCCGAGGTTTAGTCTGTTATTGTCATGGCGTGTAAGCAAACATGCTGCCGGAGAAGGAGCCAAGAGCTCTACATCTTGATCTGAAGAAAGCAGAAAGAGATTGTGCATCACACTGGATGTAGCTTGCGCATATATAATCTCAAAGCACACCTCCACAGAGACATCATTTTCTCAGCAATTATTAGACACACCTACTAATAATGACACCCCCTATTGGCCAAGCATTCAAACACATGATTCTTTGGGGCCCACCATATGTGTCAATGGTCTTGAAGATCATGCTATCCCTAGTATGACTCACCATTCTAAAACTCAAGGACGGTTTCTTAAAGTCACTATACTCACATCACAACTAACACAACGTAACAATAACAATACCAACTACCATCCTAATTCCCCCAATCATTCTCCCAATGTTTATTTACAGTTCTTTTTAGTCACAACCCAGCTGAATCCATACCTAGTGTATGTTTGTTCTGTGCCATCCCTTAGACTGCAGCATCCCCCCTGCTGTGCGGAGCGCCTGTGAGGCCAGGGCCTGTTACCTGGAGGAACATCACATGGTGAAACAGAAAAGAAACGAAAATGAAGTGAAGTGGTCCTGATAGTGAACCACCAGCACCAGTTCTGTGCTGGTGAAATGAGCCAATTCAAACCATTTTAAAATGCATATAAATATGGATTTATTGGGAAACTGCTCTCAGGTGGGCAGGTTCACTGGCCCTGTGGGAGGGAGACAGAGGGGAGCAGGAAAGAGAAAGAGAGAAAAAGCACTGTGGAGAAAGGAGATTGGGAGACCAAAATGTCTGGATTATATCGGGAAGAGCCTGTGGCTAAAGGGCAGCCCAGTCCCTAGGCTGGAGAGGGCAAGAAAGGTAGGAGGCTGGGGGTACCAGGAGGACTGAGGGATGCTGGGAGAACCTGGAGGCCAGGTCTGCTTTGGTGTGTAAAATATGCACCTGGCCCCTTGCCTTGGGTCTGAAACCCAACAGTTCCGGATGCAGAGAGCCCAGACTTGTGATTCTTGTTTCCTGTATGGGGTCCTGTGTCCCCTCACCTGCCACGCAGTTGGACTGTTGTTCACACTTCCGTGAATGGCTGCTTGATAACGTCTTAACCATATTACATTTCGTTTTGACCTGAACACAGTGGCCCTGTGTTCTTGTCAATACCTCTCATGGTGTAAATCTAGCTGGCATCAAGAGGACACTTGGGAACTGCAAGACTGTCTGCTGTCACCTAGAACTCGGTGCCCTGTGCTCGGACAGATGAACATTCTGGACATTGCTATGGAGGTGTGATCAAAGCATTGCAGAAACTCAGGGCTGGCAGAACCTGAGACTTAGGCTCAGAAAAAGCTGGATTCTCTTCCTGAATTTGTCATTAATATCTGTGGCAGGCAGCATGAGATGAAAGATGCGAATGTGCTTTGAAAAATGAAACAGTACAATAAACTGATCCTCCCAAGCTCTGACTGCCAGAGTTTCTGACAGTCAGATTGAGTTTGCCTGACAACAGCAGGAACTCAGCATTCGGCTGTGCCCAGACCCTCTTGGCCTGAAGACCCCCCCCTTTTTCTGGCTTAAAAGAGCCCATTTATAGCAAGAAACCCTGAGGAGTGTGTGTGATATCAGGCATGCCATGAAACCTGAGAACCCAGAGGCCCCTGAGTTCATGTAGAAATCAAGATCAATGTTGTCATTCCAAAACCATTGTTCCATTTAGCTCCCTGCCAAGGATTTCGACCATGGTGAGTGACTTGTGCCACTGGGTGCAGTCTGAAGCCAAGAAAACAGAACCACAGGTAGACACTCTTATCTCTAACTACATTCCTGAATGGGCTGGAGCTGATGTCTCCGATAAGGGCCCATCCCAATAAAACCAACTGTAGGGAAGAAAGGGGGACTTTTACAAACCGGCTCATTGCTTCAGAGCACCCATGCATTTAAGCCCTCTCTTCCTTTTGGGTGTTTCCAGCCAAGACATACAAAGTGCAGTCAAATAAACAAAATAGACCCTGTTAGCAGTGACAAGTGAGGGCTTAGGTAAGGCAGAGAGTGTCACAGTGTGGTCACCAATCTGCTTGCATCAGCATCTCAAGTCTCAGAACATACCCAAGATCCAGAGCCAAGTTCCTTGGAGGGCAAGTGGAGAAGAAGTAGAGAAAAGACAACAACACCAACAATAATAATAAAAATAAATTTCTTAAAAAATATTTTTAAAAGGGGTGTTTTGCTTTTGTCTAGTGATCAAAACCAGGCTCACATACACATCAGGCAAGCACATCAGGCATTTCATATTTTTAATTTTCCCCAGTTGTCCTAGTTACCGTGACGAAACTCCATGACCAAAGCAACTTGGGGGAGAAAAGGGTTTATTTGGCTTATGCTTCTATAACATTGTCCATCCTTGAAGGAAGTCAGGTCAGGAACTCAAACAGGATAGGAAACCTCATGCAGAGGTCATAGAGGAGTGTTCCTTCATGGTTTGCTCATCCTGATTTGCATTAGAACCCAGGTCTACCAGGCATGGCCCCTGCTCACAATAAACTGGGCCCTCCCACATTAGTCACCAATAAAAAAATGCACCCTATAACCCCATCTCATGGAGGCATTTTCTCAATAGAGGTTCCAAGCTCTCAGATGGCTTTAGCTTGTATCAAGTTGACATAAAACTAGCCAACACAATTGACTCCTTAATTTGACACACAAGCACATCACTGTAAAGCCATAACCTTTAATTTCTTGTTCATTCCCAGGATTTCTCATTAATATGAACAGCATATTATAAAATATTTTACAAACCTAAAAAGTCCCATGGTCTTGAATATTCAAACACTTAAAAAAAATCCAGTGTCTTTTAAAATCAAAAGTCTCTCAACTGTAGAGTTTTATAAAATAAAAACTAAGTTAGATACTTTCCTTTTTCAAGAGAGGAGAACCAGGGAACTGTCACAATCAGATTACAGCAAAACTAAAGTCCAGTAGTGTAAATCTCTCGATGGCCTACATCTGGAATTCACTCGCAATCTTCTGGGCTCCTCCAAAGGGTAAGGGTCACTTCTCTGGCTCCACCCTCTGCAGCGCACACAGCTTGCCTTCTAGACTGAGGGTGGCTTCATTCCATACCTGTTGCTCCCCTTGGTGTCCTATGATACTGTCATCTACAAATTGCTGGTGTCCTCTGCTGCAACTGGACTACACTTTCACCAGTAGTCTCTCCTGGGCTCTCTTCATAAGCTTCAACTTCTCTACGTGACTGCTTCAAACTAGGCCTTCAAACCCTGTATCTGGGAGACTCTTACACATGACCACGTTTGATTGATAGCACACAGTACAACTTGAGCCACCTCTAAACATAGCTTGCATGTTCTGGCTCTGAGGAAACACTTTCCAGAACATTTCACCTCAAAGATGTTGGTTTCTTCTTAAGCTGTTTCTAAGCTCCAGCCGACCAGCATCAAGTATTCCAGCAACAAAAATTTTATTTCAGTAGTTGTGGTATCCTGTTAAGAATAGTTGATTCTTCAGTCCCCAGCTAACCAGAGTCACAGATTTTTACACACACACACACACACACACACACACACACACAGTTTGAGAAAGAGGAAAAGAAAGAGAAACCGAGGGACTCTAAAACTTCCCTCTGAAATTTCACAAACCATGCCTCTACCATCTGCATTGATCTCAACATGTTTATCTTCCAGGCCCCCACAGAACAGCTCTTCAAGCTGTGAACATTCAATGGCTTTCAGCTCCCAAAGTTTTAAAGTTCTTCCACAATCCTCCCCAAAACAACACGGCCATGTCTGTCACAGCAATACCCCACTATCCTGACACCAATTTCTGACCTAGTTAAGGTTACTATTGCTATGAGAGAATAGCATGACCTAAGCAACTTGAGTTTACTAGGCTTATACTTCCACATCACTGTTCTCCATCAAAGGAAGTCAGGACAGTGACTCAAGCAGGGCAGGAACCTCAAGACAGGAGTTGATGCAGAGGCCACAGAGGAGTGTGCTTATATACTCTCCTTGGTTCGCTCATCCTAATTTGTTATAGAACCCATGACCATCAGCCTAGGAGTGGTACCCCCCACAATGGACTGGGCCTTCCCCCATCAATCACCTACAATGCTTATAGCTCCATATTATGGAGGCCTTTTCTCAAAAGAGGTTCCCTCTTCTCATATGACTTTAGCTTGTGTCAAGTTGACATAAAACTAGCCAGCATATCAAATCTATTCCTTCCGGTCATTTATGATATCTGTTAAGTACATTTGTCTTCTATCACCACTGTGAGGAATCACCATATCTTTATAGACTTAGCACACATTAATGTATTAGCTTGCAGCTCTGTAGATCAGTGGTGTTCTGAGGGTCTCACAGAATTAAAGTCTGGATGCTGGCCATGCTATATTCTTGTCAGGAAGTTCTAGGAGAATCTGTTTTCTTGGCTCTACCAGATCTCCCAGGTGCATTCATTGCTTTGAACTGCTTTCCCCCATCTTCTGAGCCCCAACAGTGGACCTTATGCTTTCTAAGAAGCCATGTCTGATTCTCTTGTTATATGGTAACTGAAGAGAGAAACTCCTTAGAAGCCAGAATATACCACACAGAGTCTTTATTCACTGTTGCCAGGGCTGTCCCAAGAAGAGTAATGGGAAAGTCTCAGCCTCTCATTTGTCTGGGTTTTTAAAGACGAAGCCTCACAATTGTGGTGTGTATGTGTAAAGGCAGCTGTGGAGTTCTGCAGCAGGTGAGCGTTGTTTATAGAAGCAGAGAGTTAGCAATTAAATGGTCAGAGAGATACCCTTTAGCTCAGGGTCACATTGTATAGGAAATTATGGCTGGTCCAAATACCAATTTACCTTAGGAATTTATTGCAGGTCTGAGTAACTGGAGACCACTTATACCCAAAATCATTCTAGCACTTAAAGTTGTATTTAAAACCATCTGTAACCTCGTGTTTTTGCACCTGTCCACTTTCTTCCCAGAAATAATGACTCTAAGACTTCTTATATATGAGTAAATGCTTTGACCAGCTCATGTCTTAATGACCTGTTTATTTTATTGTAAGTCATGCTACATGACTGGTTACCTGGTCCTCAGTTTCATGACTGTCTTCTTCTGTGTCTGAGGCAAATCTTCCATGCCTGACTATTTTCCCAGAATTCCTCTTTCCCTAGATGTCCCATCTTCTAATCTTACCTCAGCTCATTGGCCAATCAGACTTTTTATTAGCAGATGATGATTTCAGGTGGTACAAGAGATTATCTCTACATAGGAATACTTTCTTTTTTTAAGATTTATTTATTTATTTATTTATTTATTTATTTATTTATTTATTATAAGTACACTGTATCTGTCTTCAGACATATCAGAAGAGGGCAGCATATCTCATTAAAGATGGTCTTGAGCCACCGTCTGGTTGCTGGGAATTGAACTCAGGACCTCTGGAAAAGTAGTCGGTGCTTTTAACTGTTGAGCCATCTCTCCAGCCCAGAATACTTTCTTGAGCTGGAATAAAAATAGTTCAGCAGCTCATTACACTCTGGTGCATTTTCTCCCACTTCTAAAGATTCATATGATTAGACTGGACCCACTAACATAACCAAAACTAATCTCCCATCTCAAAGTCAGCTAATTAGCCATCTCGTCTGCGTTTGCAGCCTTCATTCATTTTGCTAAGTGGTTTAACTCATTCACAGGTCCTGAGTATCGGAATATAAGTACTGGGTATATGATGTCTTCGCACTCTTCACTTACTACAGTTCACATTATGGCCCTCAACATTTCCTGTCTGCCCCATGGGTATAATAATCAGCCCTAACTTAGTTCCCCCAAAGTCCCAACTCATCACAACATCAGCTCCATGTCCCAAATCTCAACCCCCAAACCCCTAATGTCATCTGACCTGTCTAAATAAGAGATGAGCATATTTCTAGGTGTAGTTCAACATGAAAAACAATTGCTTTCCACCTATATGAACTTGCGTACTAAAGAAACATGGCTTAGCAGAGCTTATGCCCCTTCACATCAATGGCAAGATGATAGTTTCCACTGAAGACAAGAGAAAATGAGGCCTGAGGAGATGACTCAGAAGAGAAAGTGTTTTTCTGTGTCAGCATGAGGACCTGAGCTGAGATTTCCCAGCATCCACATGCAATCCGGACACCATAGGATGCATCTATAATCTCAGTGTGGGGGCGGGGAGACTGAGACAAGGCTAGGGGTCTTGATTGGATCCATTTTCTCTGCCAGTTAAAGATATCAAAGGCAGGAAAAAATACCTACCATAACAGGTGTCAGCAGAGAAATCTCAAACAAACATCAGTGAACAGAACCAAAAGCTAGAGAAAGAGGAAACCCATATGCAAACCCACAGACACAGAGAGGAAAAGACTTTCTGCAAAAGCTAGCACTCCAGTCTCTTCTCGAGGGCTGGAGTTTTTAAGTCTGAGGAGTTTTCCTCCCCTAATATAGGATTGGTCAGTGTGACGATTCCCCCCAATGCTTAAGCTTTTCTTCAATTCCTTCCACCAGCTGGAAGCTTAGCTGGGCGGGGTACTGCCCTGAGGTCACCACTCCCTTTATTCCATTTAGCATCAGGCTTCTCTTGAATCTTTTTCTCTCCTTGAAAAACCATTATACTTCCTGGTGTTCCTTTCTCCTCAAACTGAACCTTTCATAATCCTCCTTGCCCCCTGTGTTCCTCTTTGTCCCCTGTGCTCCTTTTCATTGTAGAACTGCATAAGAGGGACCATTAGTAACCACATGACACAGTCAATCCTAGGTTGTCTTGAAATTTCCTCTGCCAACACCATCAATCTAAAACTTCAGTTTAGCCTCAGAAAGATTCTTAGGACAAGGGCAAGGACTTCCTTGAGCGCCTACAATTTAAATTTAAATCATTGTCTTTTATACTCCTACCAGGATGACCCACAAAAACCTGCTCAATGCATACAACTGCTTTCTCAGATAAAGTCTGCAAGGGGCATGGTCAGGCAGGCCTGTTAGAGCAATTCCCAACTTTCTGTTACCAACTTCTGTCTTAATCGATATTCTATTGCTGTGAAGACACGTCATGACAAAGACAACTCTTATAGGAGAAATAGTTGATTGGGTGCTTGCTTGCAGTTGCATATAGGCAGGCACTAGAGCGGTAGCTGACAGCTACATCCTGACCCAGAGACAGAGACAGACAGAGACAGACACACATACATACATACACACACAGAAAAAGAGAGAGAGAGAGAGAGAGAGAGAGAGAGAGAGAGATGCTGGGCCTAATGTGGGCTTTTGAAGCCTCAAAGCCCAGCCCCAGTGGCACACTTCCTACAACAAGTCCACACACCTGATCTTTTCAAATAGTCCTAATGACTAAGCATGAAAATATACAAGACCACGGAAGCCATTTTTACTCAAACTATCACATTCTGCTCCCAGGCCCTCATAGACTTATAGCCATATCCTAATACAAAAATGCCTGAAGTCGGTGTTTTCAGCTGCCAGGCTTCTGCCTCATGTCAGGAAGGTGCAGAAGAAGCTAGCCATCTTGGAAATTTTTCACCTTTATTCTCTAGTCATGGTCCCTCTTCCTATCTGTCTAACTCCTGGCCTCTTCGGACAAATCCAGGTAGATCCCAAGGACTCTGATCAGCCTCTAGCTGAAATGCTGAATTCCAGGTTCAGTAACTCTCTCCCTCTCCCTCTCCCTTTCTCACTCTCTCCCTCTCTCACTCTCTCCCTCTCTCTCTCTCTCTCCCTCTCTCTCTCTCCCTCTCTCCCTCCCTCCTTCCCCCCTTCTTAAAAAATAAGCTATACAGTAATGGAGGAAGATACCTGACATCAACCTTTGGCCTCTATGCATGTACAAGTACATATACCTTCCTCACCACACATAAAGCCAGCAGAAATTAGAAAGAAAAAAAGAAGAGTAATTACCAATCAATGTAAAAATCCAGCTGAACAAAACCCACCTAGGCTTAGGACCTGGGAGTCAGCCTCTGTGGCTCTGCTCTGGTTTCTGGATCATCTTTCTCCTCTCATTGAAGGAAACTGAGCACCTTTATCGGCCTATTTGCTGAAGTTTGAAGGAACCTTTCAGTTTGTGATCACTCTGTGCTTTTCAGTCTAGACGGGAAGCGCTTCTGCTGATAAATTATCTTCTGGAATCTCATCCTTCTTCCTTGAAAGTGGGGATTCTTTCTCTCCACTAGATGACTGAGTCATTCAAGGATTCTACAGATAATTCCATATCTAGTTTTTGCTTCTGCTGACATGGCAGAATCAGGTTTATGGGCCACATTTTTGTTACTGTTGTTGTTGCCCTAAAATATTCACATGTGTACAATTTATCTTGATCATCTCTACCTCCCATTCCCTCCCTCCCCAGACTCCCCCATGACCAGGCTGGGACCTCAGGACTTCCTCCTCCATCCACCCTGGAGTTTTTAACTGGCTTGATCTTAAACAGGTAACCATAGCTCACGTGTGTAACAATCATGTCTTATTCAGAAGACAGCATGTCGTGCGCCTTTTCCCATACTCTAGATGGGTTACATTCTTAATATCTACAATGAGACTCATGTGTGTATGACAGAAGACTCATTTAAAAAGTACTATTGTTACAATTAGATAAACAACATGTAAAACGTACAATAACATGACATTTTAAAGATCTCTGCTTTAGGAAAACCTATATGATAAAATCCAGGTACCTAAAAGACTGGTCACCATGAACACAAAAGAAGATGTCATAATCAAAAACTTTATTTCATTAAGGATAGAGAAGAGAAACATTTAATGACATAAAGTAAGGTCTTGAAAAATCCGATCACATAGTTGACAATATTACAAGATGTGCTACTCTGATGTCTCTGAAGGATGCTCTCTGAGGAAATAAATAGGACAAATAGGGTTACAAGTTTTGAGGTCTCAAATATCGCTTGCCTAAAGGAATAATCCTCCAACTCCCACATCTAAGGTGGAATTTACTCAGAGTTTGAAATTAGCTACAAGGTTGTAAACCAGTGTCACAGAGTAGTGTGGGCAGGAAGCAGGATTCTCATAAAGTTGGAGGCACAGCCGGGAAGCACATAAGCAAGGAGCCAGCTCTCCTTTGGAGAGCATGTATTGTTGCTTCTACAAAGAGAGGAACAAAGCTTTCCACAAGCAATTGTAAGATGTTCAGTACAAAAGGTTATGAACCGTCTCCCTGCTGCCCACCCAGAGAATACTGTAACTGATACAGAAGAATTAGGAGTTTCCCAAATCTAAAACAAGGCACAAAAACTCAGTGAGGTGAAGTGTAATACATAGCAAACCGTGGAATGACAATTATCTTTGAAAATGTGAATCCAGCTCAGAAATATGGCAAGACCCAATTTTACAACAGACTTTAGAGATCAGTAAGGTGGGAGAAGACTTGGCAAAAGAAAATAATGTGGATTTTTTTTATTTTGACTTTGAATCAAAACTGCATTCTTTACTAGGGAGCAGATGTTCAGAGGGAGCTGGGTGTGGGGTGTTCAACAAAGAGGGTCATTTGTTTGAATTCCATACACAAAACCCAAACAACTAAAGGCCTCCTGAGTCTTCCCTTGGTGGCTACTCTCTCCCGGCGGTGTGAAGCAAACAGGCAGCTACCCACACCAAAGGAGAGCCATGCCTGCCAGAGGACACAGCCCCAGATGGTTCTATAGTGTGTGGGTGGGAGCATTCCAGACTACTGTACTCCAGAAGATGAACATTTCCGGAAAAGGGGGTGGGAGGATCTGGGTATTGCACTGTGTGCTAAGTTGCTGATCTCAGAGAATGTGAAGGCTTCTTTTCATAAAATCCTTCACCAACATATTCAGTATAAATGGGAAATTCAGCTTCTTTTCAAAGAGTCCCAGAAGAGTCTATCCATTTGCCCCAAGATGTATAGTTCAACTTTTTTACTTTCTCTGTTTTTTTTTTTTTTTTTTTTTTTCCTACTGTGCTGGTTCATGACTTCTGTGTGTGCATGTGTGCATGGGTGTGTTTGTGTGGAGAACAAACTCTTCATGATAGGCAAGTGCTGCCACTGAGTTTCAGTCCTACCCCTCTCCCCTTGTTCTTCCTTTTAATTTTGAAACAGGATCTGACTAGGTCACTCAGATCGGACTTGAGCTCACTCTATAGTCTGAACAGAGCTTAAACCCAGGGTCTTCCTGGTTCAGCCTGATGAACATCAGCACTGTCAAAGCCCCAGAGTGTCACTTCTTCCTCCCTACTTGTTCACAGTACTTTCAACAATGTGCTGACCATCAGTCCTGTGACCATATTGTCCTGTGAAGCTCCCCCATTTGGATGCTCTTGTCTCACTGCCCTTGAGATGTCTAAACTTCATTAGAACCTGTGATGGGCCATCCTCATTATCAACTTGACTAGATTTAGAAACACCTTGATACCTCTGAGTGTGTCTGTGAGGGTGCATCCAGTTTAACTTGGGAGGGAAGGCCCATCGTAAATGTGGAAGGCACCAGCCCATGGGCTGGGGAACGCCAAAATTTACCTCTCTCAGCTTCCTAACTCTGGATGCAAAGCAGCCAGCTTCCCACCAGGATGGGCTGTAGGACCCAAGGGAGCCCCTTTGTCTTGAGTGGCTCCTGTCAGGCATCTTGTCACAGTAATCCGAGAAGCATCTATGACCACTTTCTCCAGGCAGTTCCTCCTAACCTTCCCACCATTGTTTACCTGTCTTTCTCAGGAGCCTCCTTTTATTCTGACCATAATCTAGAGGTGCCTTCCTGAACTCGCTGCTTCTCCGCACACTTTCTCAGAGCACTAGTGGCTGGTACCTTGTTCATCTTTATTGTTGTAAGCACTACTCACACGCCCTCCGATGTGCACCTATTGATTGACCTCCTTGAGCTTCAGATCTGTACACCCCCCACTGCCTCTGCATGGCTCCTTCCCACAATTCACCTGCATTTCAATATCTTAGTCTTCAAAGTACAGCTTGGCTATTTTCTTTCTAAATCAGTTCATTTGTCTGCTTTTAATCTTTCCATGGGCAGTAGGTATTCTCTTTTCCTCAGCCACACAAATAGAAACCTGGCAACTCCCCAGCACCTCCCTGCCTTCCTCGCCAACCATGTCCCCACAATCATTTGCACTTGCTGGGTTTACCTTCCAACTATTTCTGGCCTTTGTTTCCTTCTCACACACTAGACTGTGCCCCCCTTTTCTCTTGCTCCTCTTGAACCTCTAGGAGTCCTGGGTTGTGACTCCTGATTATTTTCTTGCATCAGCTTTGGAGCACACAGGTTTACTCTCTTTTCTTACTGCCTAGAATCTAACATCTTTAACACAACCCTGAATTTCCACCTGGTAAATCCCTGCCACCATTATTTACCCTCCTCGGTGTCAGACTTCACCCTCCAGTGGCTTTGTTCTTTCTCTCCCCGACCTAGAAAGCCTTGAGCATCCCTCTTGCCCACACCCACACTCACCAGTTCAAATCAAAGCTTTACTTCCACAGAAGACTGTAAGGTTCGAATTGGACCTCTACCGGGATCCCCAGAATGAGACTCATGGAGGTAATGATCAATGCAAAAGCAAGAGGAGCTTTATTGTTTCAATGCATTGGGGCCACCCCACTTCAGGAGGGAGATGACCCTTAGCAGACTCTAACAGGGAATCATATTCATTTGATAGGGGCAGAATTCAAACAATTGGGACAGAATTCTAACACTGGTAACTGGGCAGTAACATACTATTGGTGGGGCAAAGCACCCTTCAAACTGACGCTGGTCAGTGGACCACTCACTTGGGAGTCACAGGTGGCTTTGTTTGACAGTTTGGGTTGTAGCTGTTCCAGGAACTAAACTGACTCTATCCTTCCTAGAAGGGAGGTTTGTGGTGGAATTTTCCCATGGGCCTTAGATTGACCCCAACTCTGGCTCTTTCAAACCACCCTTGAATTCTGTCTTTGCTCCCACTGGGGTTCTCAATCCCTGCACTTACACTGTTAGAATTTTCTGGTTGCCCATTGGCCTTACCCTGTCTACCATCATCATTTGCAGGATCGTGTCTGGATTATCTTTTAATCCCGAGCATCCACTCCTTTATATGACAAAATAGGTGCACAAGTAATGTTGCTTGTTATAAGAAATGAAAAAGAAAAGAAAGAAAGAAAGGGGGAGAGAACAGGAAAATGAGGGAGAACGGAAGAATCACTTGTGGAAAATACAATTTTCAAGTATTGTAGTCTGACTAAATGAAGTGTAAAGAAAACATAAATACTTTGGGTTAAAATGAAATAAAATTACAGGTCAGAATTCACTGGCTATCTTTTTTATAGTTTTATTTCTACTTTTATGCTTTTTCAAAACAGGGTTTCTCACAGAGATCCACCTGCTTCTGCCTCTCAGTGTTGGGATTAAAGGCATGTGTCACCTCTGCCCAACTTTGATTTGCTCTCTTAAGAGAAAATCTTATAGCAGGTACTAATCATCTGAGAGATGGACAGAAGATGTAGTTAGTGTGTGTGTGTGTGTGTGTGTGTGTGTGTGTGTGTGTGTGTGTGGTATGTTTGCAATAGTCTATGCAACACACACACATACACACAAACCACAGACTTGTCTAGAGAGGAAAGTGCCCAGTGTATGCTTGAATCCTCTGGGACATGCCCCTGCTGTAATTTCTACAGGGATTGGAAGACAGCTACTCATTCCTGGAGAGACTCAATGTAGGATGGCCTTAAAAGACAGAGACATGTTTCCTGCATGTAACTCTCTTCTCACAGCATGCAGTACAGTGCACACTTAATCTGTAGACTATAGTTTCTTTTAGGCACAAGAATTTGCTCGCCTTAATTATAAATTGCCTGTTAATCTGACCCATTAATCTATAATTGTGGGGAGGTATTCATTAGAGAAAATTATTAAAGCTCCTGGGTCTAGTTTTTCTCTATATCAATTGCACAATACATAATAAAAATGCGGTCCTGTGGCTGACTCACACCCAAGCATGGTGGAAAACCCTCGCTGCCCTGAAAATATCTTTTTACAGCCACATCAACAGGTGTCTAAGAAGCTCTGCTGAGGACAAGCCCCCACAGAACTGCTGAGGATGAGCCCCTATAGAACTACATAGAATAAACCCTAGAGTGCTTTGAGTATGAACTCTTACAGTCTGCATAGAGAAAGATGTTTCTTTTAAAATCTGAGGCACCTCATTTTTAAAAAAATTCTTCTAAGAGAAAAATTAATGTCTTTTATTTTAGGCTTTCCTGGAGGTGGGTCATACAAAGGTAAATAGCGATTTAATATTTTTTGACCAAGGAGGAGAGACAAGTGAAGGCAAGTAACAGTTCAGTACCCGGTGAGGGCTTTGAAGCAGAGGTTTTTCAGGGTGATGGGCAGATAGCAGATCAGTAAGAACCACTCTGCCATACCAAGAACCTTTCAGGTGTTCAAAGACAGGGAGCCCTGGGGGGAGGCATTTCACTTTCAAACCACGACCACTAGACCCTTTGAGACCCTTTAAGATTATCATTATCAATATATCTTTATATCTATATATCATATCTTTACCTTTATATATCTACACATACATACACATATATGTGTGTGTGTGTGTGTTTGAATCTATAGCCTTGAGCCCCATCTTAGATTGATCCCACCTCTTAAGAGTTCTATTGCTTTCCAGTGATACCACAGAGGATAAATTGTTAACACAGAAACAATTGGAAGACAACTACTATAGCGTGTTGTAGCCCACGCCATAGAAAAATCCCCGAAATGAAACAAGTCTGTGTTAAAGAAGATATCCGTAGAATAATATAGAAGACAGACTGAAGGCAATGTATGATGGTAGCAGGAAGGAGGCAGAATCGACGGGACCTGGTGGCTGTAGAGTCTTCTGAGGGGGGATGGAATAGCAAGTGTAACCCCAGGGATGAGCAGACAGTGGTACCAGGCAGGGGACTAGGAACAGAGGAAGAGAAGGTTCCTCATCTTCCTTCTCATCATCATCATCATCATCATTATCATGGGCTCAGCTTTGGACCTATAGGATTTTCAATGCCTGTCGAGTATCCAGATGAACTGAAGATAACTAACGCCCACACCCAGATGGTCTTCCACCACTGAGCCATCCCAAACTGACCTGGTACCTGCTCTTAAAACTCTCTAGGAGGATGGAACAGAGAGATGGTAGACACCTCAAGAGGGAGTCCCTAGTCTGTGATTACATGAGTCCAGAGGATAGGGAGCCCTGAGAAAGTAAGCTTCGTGTAAACAATGCTATTGCTGCTGATAGCAGCTATTCACAAGTTGTATCATCCCTGTTTCTATCATAAACCGGAGGTGTGAGAAGCTGCGAATAAAGCATTTTGAAGCCCAGAGGATTCCTGTGCCTTATGGTTTTGGATGAATGCCATCCGGAGTGTTTCCTTGTGAGGGTGTCATTATAGTGGTGAGTGTTTCACACTTGGAGAAAAGGTATAATATTAGGAATGTTCGTCCAAATGGAAGAAGATTAGTAGCTGAACCTCATGACTTCTGAGGAACAAGAGAGTTTTAGCTTTACTCGTTGTCTTAGTCAGGGTTTCTATTCCTACATAAACATCATGACCAAGAAGCAAGCTGGGGAGGAAAGGGTTTATTCAGCTTACACTTCCACATTGCTGTTCATCACCAAAGGAAGTCAGGACTGGAACCCAAGCAGGTCAGGAAGCAGGAACTGATGCAGAGGCCATGGAGGGATGTCGCTTACTGGCTTGCTTCCCCTGGCTTGCTCAGCCTGCTTTCTTATAGAACCCAGGTCTACCAGCCCAGTGATGGCACCACCCACAATGGGCTGGGCCAGGGATGGCTCCACCCACAGTGGGCTGGGCCCTCCCCCCTTGATCACTAGTTGAGAAAATGCCTTCCAGCTGGATCTCATGGAGGCATTTTCTCAACTGAGGCTTCTTTCTTTGTGATAAATCCAGCTTGTGTCATGTTGACACAAAACCAGCCAGTGCACTCACCTTTTTACCTTTTCCACCATTCCCAAGTCAAAGCAAAGGAATAAGGAAATATTAGAAACAAAAACTGGTGTGTTGGCCAGATTGTTCTGTTTTAAAAGTACATGTCGCATATAGCAAGCTTTTCATAAAGTGTTTTGGCAAAATGTATTAGTTAGTTTCTCGGTGATATGACAAAACACATGAGGACAAAAGCAACTTAATGGAGAAAGGTTTGTGGTGGATCACAGGAGGTGCATGGTAGGGAAGGCACAACAATGAGATGGGGATTGGCTGTAGCACCAGGAATGTAAGATTATGTCTGCAATCAGGAAGTAGAAAACCATGAATACTGGTCCTCAACTCATTTCCTTCTTTCTCCTTTAGTCTGGGACCCCCACCCCAGGGCCCAGAGCCTTTTGTGCACAGGATAAAATTCCCCTCCTCAGGTGAAGAAATTCTCATAGGCAAGCCCAGAGATGGCATCTCCTAAGTGATTTCAAATTCCGGAAACTTTATACCGAATATTAACCATCACATATACATTGGTGTTAATTTGTAAATAAATGATCTGTCCTAAAGGCACACTGGTGTGATAGTCCTTATGAAGGCATAACACTAAAGACAACATCTTTTGAAAGAAGACCCGGATCCTTTGCCTAGCACACAATGCTCCCCCCTCCCCCATGCCTTCCCCTAACACTTTCCTCAAAACAGTATGCACCTTTACACCAGCTAATAAATAAGTCATTTCAACCTGTGTTTACAAACCGCCTTCTCTTTGAACAGACCCTTCCAGGATGAGACAGTGGCTCAAAGCGTGGATCTGCAACCACTACCAACCCCTACACCCCACTCCCCCCACCCCTGCCAAGCTCCTTGATATACCTCAGGTAAGTCACCCTGAGGGTTGTTAGGAATATTAAATGAATTCCTATTCATAAAACCTTTGCCTGGCAATCTACTCCAAACACTTGCATGAACACACGAACAGGATCTGTTGCAGATCCCTACGTGCAGAAGAATGAAGCATTATCCCCACCACACTGTAACCTGTGCATAGAATCAGAGCTGATCTGCAAATGCAGGGTGATGGGTCCTTTCATTGCTTCTCTTCTTTGCACCACCTACAAGTTCCATAGGTGAATGGACTTATAAAGAACCAAATACTTCTTAGCAAGCGGTTTGCAGAAGGGCTGGATCCAATGCCTACTTAAGGAAGAAGCACTGGCTTCCTGCTTAGGGCAATGCTGTCACCCCTCCTCCGGGGTCTTCCATATTTGAAATGTTGCCCCACCCACACCCGGTTTTTGGGGACAACTTTGTAAGCCCTTTGAGCTGATTTCAACTGTTCTTCCACTTGTGGGTGGGTGGGTGGGAAGCTTTTCCAGACTGCTTCCAATTCTTTCTAACTGCCAATAACTAGGGGATGTTCACACACAGTCACTTCTGCTGAGGTCACGAGGTCACCCCATGATTATTTTTCTTTTTTCCTTATAAGGAAATCTCTAAAACTTTCTTCTGTCACGGAACCAAAAATAGTGACAAGGAGAAAGGGCTGCCAAGCATGCCCCTAACACTCACACAACTCTACTTCATTTATAGTAAAACGTTACATCTCAGAGAACAGTTCTGCGCCCCTCTCACTAGACACTGTTTATTTCGAGTGGTGATTCATGCTACATTTACCGCGTGGCTCTGGGGATCTCTTTCTAAATATGCCAATGACCAGCAGTCTTTTCTCCTCATTCTCTCTCCTACTCACCTCTCTGTGACTCCGCCAAGTTTCATGGATGTTCACCATCTCTGAGAAAAGCAGCAGAGGCAGACACCGAGGGTCCCGAGTGTAGAAAGCAAGAGTTCAAGTGCTGAACCCATGCTGACTTGGAGCCTCCCTGCCCATCTATGTCCCCATCTCAGGCGCTGGGACCTGTGTTTTCCCTTCCTGCTCACTGAGCTGCTGAGGCCAAATTGAATAACAATGTAGATAATGTAAAAAACTCTAGCTAAAAGTTAGTTACAAGTAGGTGTGGTAGTTCTGACTCCTAACCCCATGTCCCTAGACTAGAGGTGGGAGGATTGTGAGTTCAAGACCAGGCTAGGCTACATAGCAAGACATATCTTGCATCAAACTGCCCTTCTCCATCCAAAAAAAATAAGCTGTTCTTATTCTTTATGCACTTTCCCATTTGCATGTGGGAGCCCTCAATAAGAAAGCTTTAAAAATCGATCATGAGAAAATACAATTACGTGGTATTTATAAATATTTGATCATGCCCTATTTAAATGTTACTACCTGAGTTAATTAAAAAAATATTACTACCTGATTTAAAATGTAAAATACTTTTTAATATTTTATAAATGCACATACATACACATATATAGTGTATAACACACTTATTTGATTTGAATACTAGATACAACCATGCCTTAACTACTTTTATTTTGTTTTGATCTATTGTTTTTTGACACAAGCTCTCTCTGTTTTGTGGCTATGATTGTCCTGGAACTTACTCTGTAGAACAGTCTGTCCTCAAACTCAAGTCCAATTACCTCTGCCTCCCGAGTACTAAGAATAAAGGTGTGCTCCTAGGCCTTGCTTCCTGCTCCAACTACCTGTGATCCAGCGTCTGACATTTCAGGAGACAGCCTTCTTCTACGGGTGACATTTTTGCATCTTTCACTCACATTGTTTCTTTGATTTCTAAAGTTTATTGAAGATAACTAGCGGGTCCAGTCAAAGTTAGGGCAGAGACTGTTCGTGTTGCAAGAAATGGATCTGCTACTCTTTTCTGTGAATTGACTTGCACACTGCACACCAATTTTCAGCTACAGGGCACTCCCTGCCTTCCCTTGGAGTTCATTGTAATTATCCTAATTCTAGGCATATAGAACTAAGCCATCATCCCTAGTGATGATGAAGTTAAAATACAAATGTTGGACTACCTGGCTGTGGATGCTACATGTGTGAGAAAGAATTAAACTGATGTATTATTTACCTCTATTAGATACAATATGAGGAGAATCTTCACTATTTGTAATTAAGCTAATTTTCCTTGAAAATTAAACAACTATGGTCTATGGATTTTAAAGGCAAGTCTGAATCTTCAACCTAAGAAAAGACCGTAACATACCTTGTGGTTTGAATCTGGTGTGTCCGTTGGAGACTAGTGTTGAAAGCTATGTCTCAGTGGTGTTACTGAGATATCAGTCCACAGTGAGTATGGCTTAGGGATACAGCATATGGCTGCCCTGTCAGCTTCTCCCTGGGGTAGCCACCCCTCCCCTGTGTCAGCTTCTCCCTGGGGTAACCAGGCCTCCCCTGTGTCAGCTTCTCCCTGGGGTAGCCAGCCCTCCCCTGTGTCAGCTTCTCCCTGGGGTAGCCAGCCCTCCCCTGTGTCAGCCTCTCCCTGGGGTAACCAGGCCTCCCCTGTGTCAGCTTCTCCCTGAGGTAACCAGGCCTCCCCTGTGTCAGCTTCTCCCTGGGGTAGCCACCCCTCCCCTGTGTCAGCCTCTCCCTGGGGTAGCCACCCCTCCCCTGTGTCAGCCTCTCCCTGGGGTAGCCACCCCTCCCCTGTGTCAGCTTCTCCCTGGGGTAGCCACCCCTCCCCTGTGTCAGCCTCTCCCTGGGGTAGCCACCCCTCCCCTGTGTCAGCCTCTCCCTGGGGTAGCCACCCCTCCCCTGTGTCAGCCTCTCCCTGGGGTAGCCAGGCCTGTTGCAGCTTGAGGCTGGACTGGAGGGAGGAAAGCTTAGCTGGGCATGGGTGAGTGCAGTGCAGGATTTTAGCTGGCATTGAGTGCCCAGGCAAAGAACATACCACACACTGGAGAATAGCTTTAGAGAACTGGTTCTGTTTAGGGGGTGGGCATTTATGCTTCTGGGAAGGTAGCCAGGGTCTCTGGGGCAAAGGTTTCTGTCATGCATCAGTGGCTAGGGTAGAGGTATTAAAAGATGCTTCATCTGAATACCAGGGGTTGTAGGATGGAGGTGGAGGTTGGGGGGTTATAAGATCAAACAAGGAGTGAAACTTGATAACTGTCAGGGTAATAAGTTCTTACTAGGGTTGTCATGGGGGAGGGGAAGCAAGCCAACTCCTGAGTCTTCATATTTAAGGTATCTGGGGTTGACACTCTCTTAACTCTCCCTCTGTAACCCTGGGTCATTACAGTCACTAGACCTGTGTCCTTGGGCATATCTGCACAGTGCCTTCCTCTTGCTTCTTCCTGACTGCCAATAAGAGCTCTCCTTGGGCATACCCTTGCACCAGTCTTCTGGCTTTGTCACAAACTTAAAAAGCAATTGAAACAGCTCAAAATAAAGCCTGCCTCCTTCTAAGTTCTTTCCTCTGACCTGCCATTAGAATAACAGAAAGCAGACTGACACATTGTCTTACATGCCAAAGCAACAGAAAGCCTACTGACACATTGTCTCACATACAAGCAAGTGACCTAAGATTTTGAGATAGCCCTGAAGTCAAGTGGAGCACCTCAGTGTCAGGTCACTTGCAAAGGCTGTTCTGATGCAGTAACCCAGTCCTCATATGTCCTCTGAGGATCCAGGAGGAAGCAGAGTAATGGTGAAGGAGCAGGTAGAGTTCCACTGGCCTATAATTTTTTGTACAGCCAGGAGGAAATTTAAATCAAGTCTGTTCGTACCTGCATTTGGATACTACTGAGATAATTTAGATACTCAAGCTGTGTGAACTAGACAGTGCTTTTTGCATAGATACAGGAAAGTTAAAAGTGCCTCGTCTTTTAAAAAAGATGAGGCTGGATCATCTGCTTCCCAAGATCATGGGATGCCGCGCTGTGCTCTTCAGTGCCTCACTAGCCAGGCTTTATGAAGACGCTGCTATCCATCAGACTGCACAGAAAGCCACGTGGGCGTTCCTTTAGGTTCTCCTTTCATCTAAGATCAGTGATTCAGAGGCTGGTCTAGAAAGGTCATGTTCATGACCATGACCCCAGGGAAGGTTTTCTGAGCTCCTACATACCATGCTCCTGCCCAATGGATCAAGCACTTAGCAAATTCTGTTTTCTGTTGTGGTGTGACCAACCGACCTCAGAGATATACAGTTGGTGCTTAGTAAAGGTTCTGAGAGTGTCACGTTCATTTAGCAGTTAATTTCTAAGTCACTTCATTAGACATTACTTGCATGCTTTCTACTGTACTAAGGTAAGCACCGTAAGACATACAAGTCAGCTCCAGGAAATGCAGAGCCATTATGATTCCACATTTTTTCTGCTAGAAAAGAGCTTGGAGAAAGTGCTGGAGAAGAGGCTAATGATGTATTCTTGGAAAGTTAAGCCAGACTTCTTTCTGGGAAGCAGCTGGGTTGTATCTGAATGTGAACATAATGGCTTATGAATATGCTTTCTCATCCTTGTAAATATAAAAACTTCCAGTGCAAACCATTTTAAGTCAAGGACTGTGGCCGTAGAAAAGACTCACCTAGCGATAGGCAGAGAAGCCTGGGTCAGAAGATAACTGATCACATCAAACCCCTGCCAAAAGCCAGTGGGTGAGTGAACCAGCCATCCTCCCAGGAAGGAGTGGGCCTGGTAAGTAAGCCTGTCCCTTTCTAAACAGCAGAAGGTGAGGATCCATTGAAGCTTTGGACAGCCAATGAGAAGCCTGGTAGCAAGTAGGCCCAAAAGAATCAACAGCCAGAAAAACAGTGCCATTAGCACTGTCTGATGGGCCGCTAACAGCCTGTGTTTATGACACACTTACTGTGTGCCAAGCGCTACTCCAAGACTTTCACATAAATAAACTCATTCAATCCTCATAGTGTCCCCATGAATTAACTACAGAAATTATCCCTATTTTATTACTGAGGAATCTGAGGCAGGGGGTGGGGGGGTCATGAATTGACTAGCCCAGATCTTACAATCTGAAGTATTAATAAACATCAAAAACACATTTATCCTCATAGGCAAGCGGGGTGCCGAGTCAGGTAGTTTTCTTTTCGAAAAGGCATCAAAACCCTCTTTCCTTTCCTGGTCCTAATCTGAAGCAATACGTTGTTCCTTTTCCATCTTTACCAAATCATCCCAGTCATGCCCTGGTTCACCAACTTCTTCTGAATGGTCCCTGCTGTGAGAGTTGCAGGTTCAGATGTCACTTACAGAGTACTTATTAAATGGCATCTCTGGGACGCCTGCTTCTTATTGATGGGGCCTCAGGAAGGGAAGCAGACAAGCCCTGAACCAGGACCCAGGAACTCTACCACCAACCAACAAGGGAGGTTCCTGGGCAGAGATCAATCTCTAACTGCCAGCTGTGGACTCCATGCCATTAACACGTGTGTTGCAATGGCCTCCCGTGAGTGTGAAATGAACTGCCCTCCCAGTCATGATTTCCCATCACGCGTGTCGGGCACACGTTCTCAGGAAGCATAACTACAGCTCATCCTGCAAGGCGTGGTGAACAGTTCGTAGGGGGAGCCACAGAGAGCCATCACAATGAAGAGTGGCAACTCTGTCACCCTGGGACCCCTTGAAAACAGCGCACGGAGAGTATATTTAATACACCTCTGAGAACTTCGGTGCTGTCTGCATAAAAAGAATGCCCTTCACGCTAACAAAAACTCCTGTGCTGAAAAAAAAAAAACTTAATTAACACTTGAGACCTTAGTTGATTGACGAATAGGGTCATGAATTGAGAAAGACCTGAGGAGTATTAGCAGCTCAGCTCCCTAGGCAGACAGTACTTACAGACTGAATAGGGAAGTGACATTCATGAGTAACCTGATCTGTTACAAACAGGATATTTGCCTTATATGGACATGGCCTGATCTGAAATCTGCTGTGATTGGCTAGGTCACAGCCACTGTTAAAAACAAAATGACTTACATTCCAAGAGGGGATTCGAGGTACAGATATAACTTCTGATCAAAAATCAGCTCATTCTTGGAAAATGGGTTTTCCTCCTGGGTTGACAACGAGAATGAGACTCATGCATACACCATGAAAACAATGAGAATAGTCATCACATCTGTCAGCCCCAGCCTGCTGATACCAGGCACCTTGTTGCTAGCACACCTAGAAGTGAATGGGAAGGCCTTGGAAGAGACCAGGAGTTTACAAAGACTATGGAGCTTCTGTGGAAGCTGAAGAAACAGGAAGGAAAGCAATCCTTCCAGATGTCTCCTGTACATGAGGTCTCATGAAAACACATTCTTCCCCCCCCATGTCTAACAAAGGAGCAGTACCCATGGTGACCTCAGACCCCCAGCTGTAGAGGTAGCAGCATCTGAGTATACAGGCCTGGGGTATATAAGCACAGCACCAGGAACGGTAGCTTCAGGGAAACAGGAAGAAGAACCAGCCTATCATAGCAGGCATCTGCATAGTGACTTCCCACAACTGACACAAGTCCCTAAGCCCATGTCCTCATCCTTAGACAATCATTTAGCAAGTCACCAAGTCTGTCTCCAGAGGAATAAATGCGTGTATACGAACAGAGACCACTGGTGTACAGCCATTATTAGATCTGACAGCACTGAAGCTTGGTGAGACTGTAGATTACCCTTCTCCCTTGGCAGCTTCAGGCCCTCGGGAAGTTAGACAGCATCTGTGAGGCTCACAGGTCAGGATGAGCTTGATCCCTTCATATGCTATCTTAAGGCGATAGAATCTGGCCACCTGAAAACAATGATGTTAGCCTATGACAACCTACTGCACCGAAGTGGCATTACTTTTAATTGATATGACGAGCAACTCGGGAAGGTGGTTCAGAGCAAGAGTGAAATCAAGACATCTCTAAACCTCAAAAATCTCATCCTGAGACCTGCAGGAGTAGGGCTGCTTCCTCCCTGCTCTGGGCCTGCATGTCCCAGCGTCCACATAAGCCTTCTGACCCCACCTCTGCCTCCCTGAAGGTGGCCACATCTCAGGATGGCCAGGTTACAGGTTAAACTTCCTGTCTCCCTGTAAGGACTTATCTCGCAAGCATCTGGGATTCCTCTTCATGCAAACAAAGCCTTCCAAGCACCTCTGCCCCAGCCAATGATGAACACTTACCCTTGAAAACCCTAACCCAATCCCCAAGGTTTACATTGCCCTCTTCCCCCACCTCCACCCCAATAAAGAGAACTGTTTCACTGAAAACTGTCTCCAGAGAAAGCTGATTCTCCCGCATTCCCTAACCCACCTGCTAAACCTCACACCATCCCGTAGCAGACAGAAGTGTCAGTAAAACTGAAAGCGAATCACCCCAAACACTGTCATAATTCTTAACGTTCAGAAGGAATTTTCTGTGAATGTCACTGACACCCACTTGTCCACAGGGTATTTCCTGGCCTGACAACATGGGCGTACATTTCTGGCTGGTTTTCCCCATCTAGTGTTTGCTTGTTTGTTTGTTTTGATGGTTCTTGTTTATCTGTTCGGGTTTTTTGTTTTGTTTTGTTTTGTTTCTCTTTTTTACTACCACCCACCCCTCTCCTAGTGCTGTGAGTTAAATTTCCAGCTCTGTGATTGCTAATAAAATCAACTAAATCTCTAGCCTATGACTTTTATTAGACACAAACTTTAGTATTTCTGGGATTAATGATTCTTACAGATCACATTTCCCAAATCAATTTAATTCTTCATACAAATTGATTTGTGTAAGTTTGAATTTAATTTTCAAACCTATATATAATAGAATTTTAATGCTTTCTTTGACATGCCCTGTAACCTGTTGCCATCACAGAAGAAACTGAAATTGGTTTCACACTTTGCCTATAGCTCAGAACACCAAAGTACATATTCTAATCATTGTAATATGTGCTTTACCCAAAGTTTCATATGGAAGTGGAAGGACTTTTTTTTTTAATCAGATTTGACAATCAGAACTTAATTTCTGTTTTGAACCTTGTAGACATTTTCTTTACAATGTTGCCATTTTCAAAACCAGAAATCCTAAACCATTCAGAGTTCTAACAACTTTCTTTGGTAAGTTTTATTGCAATGTCAGAGTCTGTGTTTCGGTTTATAGTAATTTGCTTGGCTCTCGGGCCAGAGAGTTAATATTGGTGCAGATGTTATAAGAATGCCATGTTTCTGTCTTAACCCACACAGAACCCCCTTTTCTCATCCAAGCCAGATGCTTACTGTGAGGCATATAAGAAGGACTCATTCCCCCCTCCCCAAGGCTTTAGCTATGAGTTAAGCACTCCTAAGTACTGTCAAGAATGTTGATTCTGTGATAGGTCTTTATTGTCCGCACACTTGCTGGTTTTCCCTTTGGAATGAGCTGTCATGGTCAAGTTGCTCAGCTATCTGATTGACAGATCATTCACCCTTTCCCCTAAGCCCCGTCGCCTTGAGTAGAGAATTACCACTCCTTTGGCAAATGGCCAGGCTGTACAAAGATTCCATCTGTGTTATAGTCTCGGTAACTGTGAGGTTTCTGCAATCCATCTAGAAGGATGGGTGCAGTCAGATACTGCTGAAGCCACGCCTCCTACTTCAGACCTACAGGCAACTAGCTAGCACTACCTTTGGAAGACTCTAATCTGGGCAAGACAAGCCTTATTGAAGTCTAGATGAGTCTAAAGCTATTCTCATTCATGGAGAAGGGTGAACACCTAGGGACCTAGTTGTCGGGATTCTGTAAACCCACTCCACAGTCACCTGGCAACAGCCAGGTATGCTCTGCTCAAGTTACCTGACACTATAAAGGGGGCTACTTGCCACCTCCTCTCTCTCTTGTGTTCCTGCTCTTTGCTCTCCCATTCTCGCTCTCCCCCCTTGTCCCTCCTTTCCCCATCCCCCTCCCCCACATGCTCATGGCCAGCCTCTGCTTCTTCTCTATTCCTCTTCTTTCTCTCTGCCTCTACTACCCTCTTAACTCCCCTCCCCATGCTTGAAATAAACTCTGTTCTGTATTATACCATCCTGTGGCTGGTCCCTCAGGGGGGAAGGGATTCCCAGCATGGGTTCCCAGAGGCATCCTCCTTGCCCCATGCCTCGAGGCACCTCCTTGGGCCACATACCCCCCCCCCCAACTCTCTTCATCTTTTTCCTAACATTGGTGCCAAAACCCAGGACATCTCTTTTCTTTCACTAATGATCAAGCAAAAAGCTTGTGATGGACAGAAAGGAGGCCTACCTATGAGCTCTGTTATCAGTGCACATGTGAAGCCTATGATTGGCTCGTATATAAGGCTTGTGATGGATGGATTCATACACTGTGTACATCCAAGGCCATAATTAGTGAAACTACAATGCACGCCTGAACTTGCTGCACCCCTCTTCTGCCTATACAAGTAGGCTAATTTCCCTTATTCTTCAGGTTGGTTATAAGGTTCCTCATAGAGTTTCATATTGCAGTATTAATTTAATATAAATGAATATAATGCAATATTAATGAAAAATTCTCCCAGATGGTCTGATGCTTACCTATGGTCCAGACCCATGGTCTCTATCATGATTAGAGTAGAGTAGGCAGAGCTGGTTATAAAATGAGCAAACAAAATCTGAGTCTTCTGCAGTGCTAGAGGTTGACTGTGTAACCATAATTTACTGGTCAGGAAGTTCTTTTAGATCTTTGCCCACCAGAATTATACAGGAAGGCCCCATTAGATGGTAAGGAGGTTGACGGGACCAATCTTTTTGGGTCTTGTGCAGTAACCCTAACTGATAACTGATACGAATCCAAGCATGGAGGTTGGGTATGATGTCATACACCTTCAATTTCAGCACTCATGTGGCAGAAACAAGCACGTCTCTGTGAGTTCAAAGTCAGCCTGGCTTACACAGTGAGTTCTAGGCCAGTTAGAGCTACAAGTCGAGTCCCTGTTTAAAACTCTAAAAGTTCAATAACTATGCCATTCTCAGAAGCCCCACCCTCACCTTCTCTGACTCTTACATTCTTTCTGACCCCTTTTCTGCAACATCCCCTGAGCCTAGAGTGGGTGATACTGATACTCTGTTTATGACTGAGCCTTCAACAGACATTCTCAGTGCTTTCAAGCAAGGCGTCTCTGAAGATATCAATGGCACTTGTAAACAATAACCTTCTCTGACTAAAATCAAGAGCAGCACTAATCTATGAAGTAAACATCCTATTTAAGGGCAATTTTATAGGCACATAATGTCCTCTCAGCAAAACCATTAGGGCTCACAGCCTTTTCAGCTATGGGCTCAAGAATATTTTAGATGTATTTATTTTATTTTTATGTATATGCCTATGTGAATCTACATGTACCACATGCCCTGTAGAAATCAGAAAAGGGCACTGGATCCCCTGGAATTGGAGTTATGAATGTTTATAAAATACTATGTAGGTGCTGGGAACTGAACCCAGGTCTTCTGCAAGAGCAAGTGCTCATAAGCTGGACCATTCTGCCGTCTCTCCAGCTGCAGCATCAACCAGTTCTTCATACAGCATCAGAGAATTCATTAAACCACGGTTGTCACTGCACTACAGCTGCACTGGATACTCATTTTTACCCATGGTTTCCTCTGGGTAGATGCAATTGACTCCCCAGTGAGCCTGAGATGTGAGTCCAGGCTAGTCAGAGTAGCTCTTCTCCCTAAATACAGTGGCAATCTAGTGGGGGACTTTTGCCTCTGGCAAAGTCTTCCAGAGTCCAGTTTGAAGGACTAATCTGGGAAAGTCTCTTCTTCTGAGACAGTGAGCACTGTTAACTACAGAAAGCGTTAACAGAGGTAAGCAGCAGCACAGAAGGAAAACAGAATTGAGAAGACCACCTATCAGCCCATAGACCTAACCACTCCTGAAGCCTAAAGCGCACCAATAAATTCTTCTTCTTTGCCTATGCTAGTTTGAATTGATTTGTAATAGTTTTTATTATAAAAACACTTCATATAGAGGAGGGCTTCTAGAACTCTCCCTTGATTCTATAACTACACATGAAGACTTCTGATCCAAAACAGCCTGCTCATCCATCCCTCTCCTGGTATTTATTTCCCATTCCTGTTCATCCCAGGGGTACCAGGGGCAGGGATGGCTGCTGCAACCACCCACTCTGTGCATAACTCAGACCTTTTTTGGCATTCACCGACTCTGCTGCCATTTCTCATTCTTTTAGACAGAACCAGGCAGAAAGCTGTCTATATGATGCCTGGCAGGACCGAAAACAGGATGAAAGATTGTAGAGAGTGTGAATTAGTTTAGGTGATGTGACTTGGTCAGGGTTAGTTGTTTGGATTGTCTCTGGAAATATAAACTTACAAGTACTAACAGGTACTGTGGGCATTTCTTCTCTAGCTGATGGCGAATGGCTCTCACTGCTTCCAAAAAAGGGTATTATCGGGGTGCGGGCATGGTATGAAATGACACAGAATTACTACTATGTCATCTTCTCCTGGTCCTAATCAGAATAAAGCATCAGACACAGAGGAATCCAGGCTCCACCTGGAAAAGTAACCAGCCTATAGTATTCAAAACCTGTTAGCAACATAGAGGACAAAGAAGGCTGAGGACTTGTCTTTATTTAAAAAGATTGATGAGACCAGACCATTAAGTGCAAAACATAATCAGGAAAATATACAACAAACAACATTCTTGGGTCTCCTACAAAATAATAATCATAGCAACTGTACTACAGACTGGGGTCAGGTGGGACCAACACTTCACACTACACTTCCCAGGTGTTATGGTTATACTACAACCCTAAAAGCTTTGTTCTTAGGAAATGCATGCTGTGGTGGTGGCAGGTGGTATTGTAACTTACTCAGGGCTTCCAAACCACATTCACTGAGTGTAACTTACTCAGGGCTTCCAAACCACATTCACTGTGTGTAACTTACTCAGGGCTTCCAAACCACATTCACTGTGTGTAACTTACTCAGGGCTTCCAAACCATGTTCACTGTGTGTGTAAAACAAGAAAACAAATGGAGCTTATTTCAAAACTGGTAAATAGCCTATGAATGGAGATACAAACTCACCAGCCATTGTGGAAACCAGTATGGAAGCACGTCAAGTCAACTATAGGATGGCATGAGTCAGCAGCATTACTACTGGATAAATAACCACAGGAAATGAGGTCGGTGTGGTAGAGACACATCCTCACTCCATTGTTCATTGCTACACAGTAGATGAGGCAGGGATCCTTCCAGCTACCATCACATGAACACAGAAAACAAAATGTACACATAACAGAATACCACACAGTCTTTAAAGGGAGGGAGCCTCAGTGTTAGAGCTTTTTCCTGTCTTGTTCAAGTCCTTGGGTTCTATCTTCAATACCCCCCAAAAAAAGAAAAAAGAAACTTTGTTATCTGAAAAAAAAATTAATTAACCTGAGCATTATGTTAAATAAGATAATCCAGGCATAGAAAGAGAAATACTACATGATCTTGCTTGTATGTGTAATATAAAAACATTTAATACAAAGAAGTAGGAAATACAGTGGTGATTACCCAAGAGGTTCATTGTACACTAATGATACCCAAACCAATGAGCGTGATTGTGTTTACAAACTCTGCTGGCAGGGTAGATATGGAGTATTCTCATCATCATCAACAACAAAAGGTCTAAGATTCGAGGTGATGGTATGTGGGTTAATTCAATGTAGGCTCTACAACTACATCACAGGCATGTTTCATCCTGTGTGTGTGGTGCCACTATGGTACATGTGCATGCTGACTAATGAGTCATCCCTGGTTAGCACCTTGTTTACTGAGACAGATATCTAAGTGACACTGGCCGGACAATGAGGCCCTGGGATCCACCTGTCCTTTCCTCCCCAGAAGTAGTTCATACCATCACTCAGCAGAACATCTCCTTAACCACACAGTGTGTGTGTGTGTGTGTGTGTGTGTGTTATTGTTGTTGTTTCAAAACAGAATGCTTTATACAATGAAACCTAGCCCAATATTTGTTGATAAGGATTCTGAAAGATTTAGGCATCTTAGGCATGCTAAATCAGTCGAAGCTGTATTTAAGGTTTACACTAGTTGAAATGAACAGCTAGTGGGTGAGCCCTCGTGGTATGACACCGGACATTCAAGCTCTTGTCTAAGCATTGTTAGCCATGAACCCCTTGTTTCATGACTGTCTCTCCTCCTCCATGGAGAAATTTGAATCCAGCTGCTTCATGGGCTAGCACACTGGCTTAATGTTTAGAAACAAAACAAAACCAAACCTATTAAACCCAGGCTTAAAAAAAAATCTACTGAGGTTCTGTTTATTCTGGGGTCAGAGTTGAGTTATATTTATGACTTTTTTTCTAAGTTTGAGATAACTAAAACAAGAAAAAAAGTGCAAAAAAAGAAGCAGAAGAAATACCAGAAAGGAAAAAAAAAATTAACCAGTAAAAAAAAAAAAAAAAAAAAAAAAAAAAAAAAAAAAAAAAAAGTCTTCTTTCAACTTTCATAATTATGCCAGAGAAAGTGTCGATTTGGGAATAATATATCTTTAACACTCTTCTAACACGGCTAATGTCTCTTTTTAATAAAGAGAAAGCAAGCCTGGGGCGCAGAGTCTTTGGCAAGCAGCACTCGCTAGCTAAAGTTCAATAACAGTTTCATTGTATATGCTGTTGCATTTACTTTCTATTTATAGAAAGCAAGTAAGCTATAGGGTTACCTTTTAAACAAATGCACATAATGGAAGCCAAGCTCATGGTAAGAGAAACGACACTACCCAAGCAAAGGCAGCCTATGGAGAGTGAAACAAGAAGCCCTAACCACACTGATGGGGTTATCTTAGAGGGTAAACAGGAACTCTTAGAGATCATGGAGTCCCTAATGAAGAAAAGAGAGGGAGGAGTCATCCCCTTTGCCTTGTGTCACATGGCCATGAGTTCAGCCAATAGAAGATTGAAGAGAGAGGAGTCATCACTTTTACCTGTGTGTCACACAGCTACGAGTTCAGCTGATAGAAGATTGAAAATACTGGTCCCCCGGTTCCCCTCCCTGCCCCAGCTTGCTCCGGGGAACCAGTAACCCTGCATCACCTCACACCAGTCATATTGGCCAAGATCCAAAACTCAGATGACAATAGATGCTGGCGAGGATGTGGAGTAAGAGGAACACTTCTCCACTGCTGGTGGGGTTTGTAAACTGATACAACCACTCTAGAAATCAGTCCTGCGGTTCCTCAGAAAAATGGACATAGTACTACCTGAAGACCCAGTTATTCCACTTCTGGGCATTTACCCCAGAGATGCTCCAACATACAACAAAGATACATGCACCACAATGTTCATTACAGCTCTATTTATAATAGCCAGAAGCTGGAAAGAACCCAGATGTCCTTCAGTAGATGAATGGATACAAAAATTGTGGTACATTTACACAATGGAGTACTACTCAGCTATAAGAAACAATGGCCTAACTAAATTCTCAAGAAAATGGATGCGTCTAGAGAATATCATCCTGAGTGAGATAACCCAGTCACAAAAGAACAGACATAATATGCAGTCACTGATAATGGGATACTAACCCCAGAAAGCTCTGAACACCCCAGAAACAACCCACAGACTGTGTGAAGATCAAGAAAAAAAAGAATATATTTTAATTAAAATAGAACTGTATCACATCCCCCTTTCCTTCCTACAGCCCCTCCCTGTTTCTCTCCTATCTCCTCAAATTAATAACCTCTTTTCCTATATTATTGTTACATATATACATATGTGAATGTATATGTACCCACAAATACTTAATTACAACCTTATAAAATGTATTTGTATACTTTTATGCAAAAATGCTTAAAAATCTGTACATTTATCTTTGTTTTTTAAAATAAAGTTTAAAAAAAAAGAAAATACTGAGAAAACGATCGCATCCGTCTCAGACATGTGCAGACTTTTGCTTCTCATTATACTTTAAGTGAGACCATAGAATGATTTACATAGCAGCCTCATGTTTATGACTGTTAGTAATCTGAAGACACGCATGGAAGAGGATTCCAACAGTCATAGTACATTTACATCCTTTTACATAAAAGACTTCAGTATCTATGGCTTTTGCTCTCTGTGAAAAAGATCCAGCCTGTCATAGGTAATAGATACAGAAGAGTAACCACAGAGGCTGAGGAAGTTTCCCGACCCATGGGCTGTTCTACAAAGGTGCACTGCTGACAAGTCATGGAAGAAACCTTACAAAGAAAGCATGGCTCAAAGTGAAACTCTTGTTATTTTCACACAGCAAGCACACATGAATACTCATAATCTACTTATCAGAAAACTCAACAAAATCAAACGTTGACATCGGCCATTTCCCATTTCTGTTTTCGAATCCAGAGTAGCTGA
>NC_137961.1:1265000-1293000 GCF_963924665.1 Micromys minutus | reverse complement strand
AGTTTTCTTCTATGATTTTGTTGAAGATATTTACTGTGCCCCTTAGTTGATACTCTTCTCCCTCTTCTATTCCTATTATCCTTAGGTTCGGTCTTCTCATTGTGTCTTGTATTTCCTGGACATTTTGGGTTAGGAGCTTTTTGTTTTTTGCATCTTCTCTGGCTGTTTTGTCTATGTTTACAATGTTGTCTTCTGCCCCCGAGATTCTCTCTTCGATCTCTTGTAATCTATTGGAAATGCTTGCTTCTGTGACTCCTGATTTCTTTTTTTGGTGTTCTGAATCTAGGGTTATCTCTTTTAGTGTTTTCTTTATTGTGTCAATCTGTTTTAATTTCCCTCTTCCATTCCTTTATTTCTTTGGTTCTGTTTTCCTCTCGTTCTTTGAGTTCTTTGAGTGTTTTTCTTGTTTCTTCTTTAAAAGCTTCTGAATCTTTTTGCTTTTCCTCCCTTTCTTGTTTAATTAACTCTATCAGCGTCTTGAGGCATGATTTCAGGTCTGTGTCTTCTTTTTCTGGAGTGTTTGGAGTTCCGATGTTTGCTGTTATGGTAGAGCTGGGCTCTGGTGTTGCTAGATTGTCTTGGTTCCCTTGGGATATACTCTTTCTCTTTCCTCTTGCCATTTTGTTGTCAGTGATATGTTCTTACCTTTCCCTTGTATCTGGTCTGTATCCCTGGTTCTCCACTGGTTGAGGTGTCAGATGGGTCAAGCCCTGTTTTATGCCTCAGAGTCGTCGGGTGTGAGCAGAAGTTCCAACGTTCTGTTTCTGTTTGCTGGTTCAGGCACAGTTGCTCAGCCTCTATGAGCCGCTGTTCCGCCTGGCAGGTAGGCCAGGCTCTGCTCTGCGTCTGGGAATCGCCTCCGGGTGGAAACAAAAGTTCTGATTTTCTGTTCCCAATCGCAGTTGCTCGGCCTCTATGAGCTGCCGTTCCGCCTGGCAGGTAGGCCAGGCTCTGCTCTGCTTCCGGAAGTCACCTCCGGGTGGAAACAGAAGTTCTAATTTTCTGTTCCCAATCACTGGATCGGGCAGAGCGGGGCAGGGCGAGTTACAGTGTGCACTTTCCAAGTGCACTCCGCAGAGATCTCTCTGCTCCCCTGCAGTCTTGGTCTCCCACTCACCAGTTGCTCAGCCTCTATCCCCCCCCCCTTTTTTTATAATACCTTAAATGCGTTCTCTAAACTGCCTTGTCCTGTGTCTATAGAAAAACAAAACAAAGACTACTTTTCACTACAACAAATAGCCTAGAATATTCAGGGTAATTTTTTTGTTGTTGTTGTTACTTATGGCGTTTAAGGAAAAATTATCCTTTCTAAGTTTCTATTCTCAATTTCCTTAGCTAGTATGCCTTACAGGCTGAGGGTCTAGCTTGCTCCTTTCTAATTCTGAAGCAGGAGTGCAAATCTACACCATTATCCATAGTTTCTCACCATAGATCTCATGGCAAATCTTCAGTTACCTACTGAGTACCCCATTTCATGTGACTGAAATTGATGTCACTGTTCAAAATAAACAAAGTGGCTATGTCATCCCACTCCAGTATACCAGCCAAGTCAGAGATAAAAGTGGAGCTTGAAGCTGAGATGTAAGGAAGATTTTGTTTTGATTAAACATGAAAAAACTAATGAAACAAAAGAGGAATCAATGGCCTAGAGTTATGTAGGGCAGTAACCATAGGAACTGAAGTCAGAACCATGGGCAATCGAGGCAGGCCAGGCCAGGCCAATAGAACTAGCAAGGAGAGGTGAATGAGGGGCCCAGGGATGAGGTTATGCAGAGAGGCCCAAGGGCATCTCCTCGCAACAAACCCATGGTGATGTCTGCTTTTTCCTTTAACATTTGTCTGCTGGGAGGTTCTTAATGTATGTAAGACAAATAAACAACTACTCATCAGCACAGGGTCATGAGGACTTCACAGTGGAACCTTTTTCTGCCATCTTTGAATGGCCTTGTGGGTTGTTACACATGATACCATTCTCAGTCTGTGTGCAGTCTCGGTAAAGCACAATCTACTCTAACATCTAAGATCTCCTCTATGCCCGGTCCTAGTCCAAGGCAATTATTGATCTGAACAATTTTAGGTCCTACACTTAAATTTACTACTTGAGTTATACGGTATTAGGCAATGGACCAAATTCTTATTTCTTAAGTGGGCATTACATTTTCCTAGTGCAGTTTACTGAAAACACAACCCTTCTGTTGAAATTCCCTCAAAACTTCTGTGCCTACTGAGTCAACAGAAGGCTTGTTTTCAGACTCTCACTCCTGACTGTAAGCATCAGCTAGACACATTTAAATGTGTGTGATCACATTTAAAATGGGATAATATAACTCTTCCAATTTTATCCTTCTTCTTCAGAATGGTTTTAACCTTCACTGAGCCCTTCATGTCCCTATAAATTTCAAGATCAGCTTGACAGCCTATACCCAATAAAACCATCTAGGATTTTGTAGGGTTCGTACTAAGTGTCGATTTGGGGAAACGTGCCAACTGAAGAGTAAGGAGTTTTCTAATCTATGGATATCAAATACCTGTCATTTATTTGGAGATTTAATCCCACTCAGCCATGGCTTTGTTTCCCACAGGTGTCCCATGTCTCCTTGTTTAAACTGATCAATCTGTGGGCTCCATCATGGCTGTAATGTCACGGACTCACTAATTCACATATGTGTCTAATACAGGCCCCTGACAACTGCCAACAGGGATCTGTTCCCCCTTCTCTAAATCACAAGCTTTTTATTTCTCTCCTTCCTAATGTTTTCTATCTGTGCCATATCACATTAGCTACAACCGAAAAGATAATGTTGTGGAATGAGTCCTACCCTGTCCTTACTGTTAGGAGGGAAGCATTCCGTTTTCCCCAGGAAGACAGCACTAGTTAGAGGTTTCTTTGGTAGATGTTCTTTACCAAGTTAAAGGAATTCTTTCATATTCTGAGATATTCAGTTCTTTAAAGACTAAACAATTCAGTTATTAATAAGGAATGAATGTTGGGCTCTGCCCATGTCTATCATGAAGTTAGCCTCCTTTATAAGCCCAGTGATGATGTCCTGATGTTAACACAACCTGGACAAGGTGTTTAATGGTCTCCATGTTACTTGACGTGGCAACACAGCTTCCGAGGCTCTGTTTACTTGCTTTGAGACGGGTTTTTGGTATTATCCCAAGCAGACCTTAAGCGGGCAATCCTCCTGCCTCATCCTCCTTAGTGCTAGGATTGCAGGTGTATACCAGCATGGCTGAGGCTCTGCCTGCTTTTTATGCCCCTTTCTCTGTGTTACCTACTGATTCTTTCTTCTGCCATCTTGAATCTGTTACTCACTGCAGTGAATTCTACTTCAGTTTTTACACTTTTTAACCTTAGATTTTTTTTGTCCTAGATTTAATACTCTAGATACATTCTTTGTATTGAGATTCTCTGTTTATTGAGTCATTTTAATTTGAGCTACATCTTAATTCTTAAAATACAACTTCCTTTAATTCCTTGAACATGTTTATTGTAACTGCTTTTAAGTCCTTGTCTGTTAAGACCAACATCTGGGCCTACTCACAAACGTTTCCACTGACTGCTTTTTCTTTATATGTGTATGTATTTGTGTGTGTGTGTGTGTGTGTGTATTTATTTGTGTTTGTGTGTGTATTTGTATATATGTATTTGTGCATATGTGTATTTGTGTGTGTATATGTATGTATGTGTATTTGTGTGTACATGTATTTTTGTGTATTTATTTGTGTGTGCTTGTGTGTGTATATGTGTACGTGTATGTGTGTGTGCGTGTGTATTTGTGTGTGTGCATGTGTATATGTTCACTCACCCAGGTGGAAGCCACAGGAGGGTGTCAGGTGTCCTATTCTATCGCCTTACAGCCTTATACTTATCTCTTTGGGGCTGGGTATCTCACTGAATCTGGAGCTGGGAATGGATCTTGTAATCCCCAAAGATCTTCTTGTCTTTGGCCTTTACCTCTACCCATCTTTCTGGAGCTACAGGCAGGCTATGCATGGCTTTCTACAAGGGTGCTGGGGACATGAGCAGCAAACGTTCTTATCCACTGAGCCATCTCACTGACTACATTTTTCTCTGAGTAATAGTGATATTTTCTCCTTCCTCTCTCCCTCACTCACTCTGGGTGTGTAGGTGTGTATTATATATAATAGTATACTTTGGCTTTATATATTAACATTATATACTAAAGACAGATATATTTTACTGAAAATTTAATTTTAATATAATATGGAGTACAAATCTTTCTTTTAATGCTCTCCTCTCCAGGCTGCTGTTGCTGCTACAGTTAAAATGTTTACTGATTTTCTTATACTAAATCTTCCAGAACCATTGTCTTCATAGTACAAAGCTGCTTGGATCTCTACTCAGTCACTGGGATCCGCCTATTTCCATGGCTAAAGAAAGCAAAGGACTGATTACTGGCTGTGCTTTGACACCTGATCCAGAGAGGCTTTCCCCGCTCTGTCTTCAGCTCTTCCCTGGCACTGACTTTCTGCCAGGGATTCTGTGTTTTCTCTTCATTTGTACAGCACTTCCCAGTCACCAGGTAGGCAACTAGCTTGAGCCTTCTCTGCTCCTCTCTGCACGAACATGAAACCTCGTAGTCAACGGGGGATATATAGAGAATTTACCAAGGCACCTACCACTATGCCACTTCTGAAATCTCCCCGATAAACCATCAAGCAGTCTACTGGTCCCAACCCACGCTGAAAATGCAGGTCCCTGTTTGCCATTAGAATGTCTATCACTAAAGTGCCAGTGGCCATGAGGCGCTTCATGTCCACTTCTTCAGAAACTGTGGTTTTCGCAGTGTTTCTTGAGGCTGGCAAACTATTATGCCCCATCTGGAGTGCTACGGAATCTGACCTTTCTTACCCAAAGTATACTTGTACAAATGAAATGCTCCTCGATTTGCTGAACGCCTTTTCTACCATTTTCAATGTCTTAACGATGCTTTTTGACAACTTTGTTCAATTTTATTATTGCTTTTTAAAAAAATATTGTTAAAACTTACTCTTTTTTCTCTTTCTGTCCTATTGCTGCTTTCTTGAAAGATCTGCCCAGATCTCGTTCTCCCTTTTTGGAGCTTTACAGCCCATTCAAGTTGCTTTTTCATCCTCTCAGACTTAAGTCACTCACCAGAGCCTTCCAGCACTTTCTCTCACGTTGCTCTGGAAAATTCCCTCCCTGCTCTCCTCATTTTCAGTCACGCCCACCAAGGAAATCAGCACCTACTGGGGAGTTACTAGAAGGAAGCCTTCCTCTCCTGTGTGTCTGCCAGCCCAGCCTGAGTTATGGTCACCATCTTAGCATATCCCTCGTTCCCAGATGAAGACTGTGCCTGCCCCAAAGAATAAAATGTCTGTAGTTTAGTCCTGCTTTCCTGCATTCAGCTGCCCTGATCTCAAACATCATGTGACTTGGGAGCTCCCATCAAATACGGTCTCTGACGCCGCATGGTTTTGTTTTTGCTAATTTCCATGTTTCTACCTCTTCCAATGTTCCTACGTGTGGCTTTCCATATGTCTTCCAATATCTGGTCTGTCAACTCCTACGAGAAGCATTACTAAATGGGTGAATTCTTCCCCCCTTACCATACTGTAATCCACAACCCTCCAACACTTAGAGATTTTAAACAGTTTGTAAATTGCTTTGAAGTTAGTCTCAATGATTTTCTGTATGTTTCTGTTTCTCAACGTTTTTCCCTTTTAGAGACTTTTCAGAGTAATTTTAGGCTCCAACTAAAATTGAGCAAGGTTCCCACATAACCCATGTTTAACTTTATAATTAGTTTGGGAATGTTCTTTTCACAATATTGGAACTATTTCATAGCCTTTTGAATGGTAGTGTATATACAGCTGGTGCCTAAAGGCTCACAGCCACTAAGTGAATAAAGTAAAGCATTATCAAAGTCACTTTGTAACTTTTTCCCGTGAGAATTTAACTCTTGCATTTATCTTTGAAACCATAATTGATCTTAAAAATAATTAGCATGGCATAAAAAAAATCAACCAGCAAAGCCTTTTTAATAAAACTGGATATTAGTATATAATCCTGAAAACTGATGGGCCGACTAATAACCCAATTGTTCCTAGACAGTTGGAGATCCAAGAGGTCCAGGACATGAGGACATGATGACAATGAGGGTAAACTGAGGCAGCACCAATCTGCTCAGGGGTGGGAGCACTGTGGTAGTTAGCAATCAGGGAACACAGTATCACCTCTGTCAGCAAAGAGACTACTGGTGTGCTCACTTTATAACAGGTGAAGAATGTAATACCTGTCAAACTGCCAATCTGGATGGTTTGGATTGGAGGAGCAATATGGGAATGATTGAAGTGTCTAAAATGTCTGATGTAGTCAAACAGCAAAGGGCCAAAAGTTTGGCCTGTGCTTGTCATTTAATTTACCTGTGTTAAATATTTGGGGACTTAAAATGGTATATAATTCTTTCCATCAGAGGATGCAAGAGAAATTCCAGTGACCTGAAGGCTATTATAAAGTTTATGGTTTGAAAAGGCAATTCTTGTCAGCACAGAAAGAGAGCCAGTCAAACAGCAATCAGCCGTGGGGGGACAGCACTCAGATGCTGAAGTAATAACAGGATGTACAAATAAGGTTTGTTCAAAGAGGAATTCTGAACAGGGGATGGAGAGGCGTGACTTAAGGTTTCCGGTGTTCAACTTTGCAACAGTGGAATAAATCAGGCAGCCCACCATAATCCTAATTTTCCCTCCAGTGAGCAGTAACACTGTCACATCTGTGGCCGAGGGAACCATGTCTCACTGACCATTCCTTCTAAAAAGACTATATAGGCAACAGTTCTACACTGTGACACTCACATATAGCTTGCCAACTATGAATATATGGTATTTACTGGTTTAATAATGTTCCAATGTGAACTGTTGACAAAGGTTTGTTTTTTTTTTTTTTTTTTTTTTTTTTTTTTAAATCGTCAAATAACATCCAATGCAGTGGCTAAGAACCCTAAGTGCTTACTTAGGTTTTTTTTTTTTTTTTTTTTTTTTAATTCAGAAGGGACATTAATAATTAGAATACTTAATTAGAAATTAGGGAATTACAGGTATGGGGTATGTATACAGCTCCAATATTGGCAAAACTTATTAGAAAATGTAGGAAGTGTCTGCTGGTATGAGATTGTGAGCACAAGTTATCCTTATAGACACAAGCCACGGGAAATAGAGGCCATAGCCCCTGGAGCTACATACGACACAGCCACACTAAGTCTTTTCATGTGTAGTAGAGAAAAATAAGCTTCTACAGTAAATTTTTATCCATTTTGCTGATAAAAAATGGTGTTTTGTTTGTTTGTTTCTTCCCAAGGAGGGGGGTAGTGGAGAAGAGCAATGAGCAGGCTCATGGATTCTGACCACCCCAAAATAATTTTACCGCTAAACTTGTAAGTAACTCATATGCACAATGCTGCTGGACCTGCACAGCCTCTTAGAGATGTGGCTGTACCACACCACACAGCAGGGAAATTATGTCAGTTACAGAATGCAGAATATTTCCTCTTCCCACCACTTTTCCTATAGCTTGCTGCTGCTTCTGGAAACTGATTATGCATCTGAAATAAAAAGTCACTACAGAAACAACTGAATGGGCTGGAGAGATGGCTCAGTGGTTAGAGCACTGACTTCCAGAGGTCCTGAGTTCAATTCCCAGCAACCACATGGTGGATCACAACCATCTGTAATGGGATCTGATGCCCTCTTCTGGTGTGTCCGAAGACAGCTATAGTGTGCTCATATACATAAAATAAATAAATATTAAAAAAGAAACAACTGAATATCCCATATTACATAAAAACAAAACCATCCAGCTATGAAGCATTTCTAAATGGGATTTCAGAAAGGAGACAGAAGTAACCTTTGCTACAGGCAAACTTTCTTTCATTGCTCTGATGAACACTGATGAAGGCAGACTTGTTTATTATTCCTTTAGAGGAATAAAATTAGTTTCCTCTGAGTAAATGAATCTGAAGCCCACGGTCAAGTCTACTGAGGTAGGGATAAGGCAACATTTTCCAGGACACTGGCTCTTTCTCCAAGAATGAACTCTGGCCATATTTAACATACCAAATGATACAAGACTCAAAAGCGGAATGCTTAATCTCCGCCTTACAAGCCTATGGTTGAACCTGCTTTTCTACACAGGGGTAGGTATAAACTGAGTAGGTTCTACAGGAAGCAAGGCCTCTTAGGCCTCTGAGAATTCCTTATCTTTGCCTTGGAGTAGGGAGGTGGTTACAGACAAGACAACATAAAAAGAGCTAGGTCTGTCCCCCTAAATACATTTATGAGCATAAAGCTTGAATTCCACATAATTTTTGATTCATGAAATTTTATTTCCAACCACTTCAAACTGTTAAAGCCATTGGTAATTTGGGTAGTAAGATAAACTTGGACTTGGGTCATGTATACTGATTCCTGATATAGTACACTAATAAGTAATAATTACCTATATTGAGAAGTAGTTTCTGTGTGATGCATCCTGAAGTGATATAGTTTTACAGCTTCGGCATTCCTTAACTGTTATGTTTATATAAAATCAAAATTTCATATATTAAATATCAACAAAAGATATTTTATTTCTACAATGAGATAAATACCATATGAAGGAAATATTCTAAAATATAAACATCAAAAACTATTGAAGCATTTTTCCAAAATAAACATTATATCTCATTTCTCTTTTTAAATGCATTTCCTTTCATGCCCCAGTTCATTAAGAACGAAGAAATACTCAAGTTAACTATTCTCCCAAGCCTTTGTTCTCGTAGCTCTAGAACCTGACGAGGACAGTGACAAGCATGGACTTTGACACCCCAGGACACACAGCCCTGGCTGATCAATACAGACCTGCCAAAGGGGCCAAAGGTTAATGCTTATACTCTGCTTGGGACACCATGAATGCAGAATCTGCCAAGGCTCCCTCTGATGATTACTGGGATCTCTTATGCTACAATGCCATTGAACTCTGTTTTATATTGATAAAGAGCTGCATTTGTCTTAATCAACTTTTGCTGAAACATGAGTTGTTTGGCCTCATTAAGATTCTAGGAACATAGTCATAAGCCACATTTTCCAGTGTCTTATTGGGCAGATGCTAGAACCAGGACGTGGTCCCAGTATTTGAACCAAGTAATTTAGACACCAAGAAGAACAAATGCACAATGAATGACAGGCAAAAAAAAAAAAAAAAACAAAAAAAAAACAAAAAAAAAAAAACCAAAAAAACAACCCAACAAACAAATAAACAAACAAAAAACCACAAAGTCTGTATATAGGCCAGGAGAGCCACCAAAAGGAGATGTAATCCCTGAAGAGAGTTACTTCAACATATGAAATTATGATAATATTTACATTTTAAAAAGGTCTATCTAGAGCCCACCAGCTTGCAAGTTGAAAACTTTCTCATCCATTTTATTTCAGATATTCTGCAAAGTCCAAGTCCCCTAGTTTCTTTAGGAATCTAATTTACTTCCTTCCTATAAACAGGAACCAATACCTCTGAGAGCAGGCACAAGGCCCTGCTCTGGACCCCAAGAAGACCACCATGGGAAAAAGAATGGGAAATGAATTGGTGAGCCAGCCTATAAGCTAACATAAACAGTACAGAAAAGTGTCGGATAGATGGCTCAGGGGTACTTGTTACTCTGGTGGGGGACCTTGGTCGGATTTTCAACACCCACAGCATAGTTTACAACCACCCATGAACTCCACTTCCAGGTCATTAAATGTCCTTTCTCTCTCTTTCTTTCTTTCTTTCTTTCTTTTTTCTTTCTTTTTTTTTTTTTTTTTTTTTTTTGACTTCCACAGGCATGGTGCACATACATACATGGAGGCAAACACATATACATATAAGATAATAAGTGTAAAAAAAACACACAAAAAATTGGCTTGAAAAATACGGAAGAATTTTATCTCTCCTCACGGGTCTGAGGACAGCCTGGAATAACAGTTTGGTTGGATACGATGAATGTGACAAGATTTAAAGTTTCTCTATGAGCAAGAACAGAATGGGCTGGAGAGAAGGAAAAACCCAGGGAAGACACCGAGGCAGGAGCACGGATTCCCTTAAGAGTGAAGGATGAATCTGAAGACAGGGACCCACCGCTGTGTTCTTGGGTTTTCGCCTATGCATCTATACCATCAGACACAGATTTGACTGTTGAATCCGCGAAATGTGCTCACTCAGAACTTAGGACAGGTGTGAAATCCGCACCATACTTCAGGTGTGACAGGAGGGCCTGATCTCAATAGTCTCAAATGCTGGTTACGTGGTTAAGTGGTATGCCGATGTACTGGGGTGGTGGTTACCTTTGCAAGTCCATTTGTTGGGACCTGTCATCACACAGGAGACACACCACCACACACATCTATCCAGATGTCTGCAGCAAGGTTAACTGAGGAGGGAAGGCCCACCCTGAACGCGGCAGGCACCATCCTGCTGGGCAGGGTCCTAGACTGAATACAGAGGGAAAAGGAGGTGTGCGTGGTACCGGCCTTTCTGCCCCGACCTTGGTTACAAAGTGATCAGATGTCTTGCACTCCTTTGCCACAGCTGGAGCCACTCCCACCACAAAGGGCTGCTCCCTCAGACCGTGAGCCTCAGGCACCCTTCCTTCCTTAAGCAGTTTTTGTCAAAGATTTTAGTACAACAAAGAGAAGTAGCTAATACAGGTTAAAAAGACATTGCTGAAAATTTAATTACTTATAAAACTATGGCAACTAGAAATGTTTTAAGTTACACACTGATATCCCCCCCCCCAGGTTTCTCGGGGTCAACATGTGGGGGTCATCATTTTTCAGCCAGTCAGTAGTTTAAAAATGGGGGAAGGAACAACCCAGCACTAGACTTATGAGAGAATGTGGCTTGAGAAGTTGGCCACATGTCTCTGTGTGCATGACCCAGAGACCCGACCTTCCCCTTCCATTAGTGAAGTAGAGGGTGGGAACAACCAGAGTCCTTGCTCCATCACCAAGTCCAACAGAGGTCACTCTTCCGGGAAGGACCTGTCGGTGACAATGCTGCTACTTATGCCTAGGCCAGTTTGAGCCACATTTTCTGCCGGTCATATTCACAGGTATCCTGGATGGTACACTCAGATGACGGTGGGGAGTGAAGGCTTTATTCTTCAGACTTTCAGCGCCACCAGCATTCTGTGTGCATCATCACTCAGCACACCATTGCTGGGAGGAAGCTTCTCTTTCGGTTAGTTTGAAAATATCATGACTATAAGACATTATGGCTTAATTACTCAGGCCAAAGGAATTAATGTCCGAGCAGAACTTACTGCCGAGCGGCACAAGGGAAGCCAGGTGTGCTGGCACACACCCGATACTCCCAGAATTTAGGAGCTTGAGACTCGATTGCCAATTTGAGGCCAGCCCAAGTTGCTCAGTGAGACAGTTGCCATCAAATCCCCAACTGATTTGCTAATTGCTACACTTCCTGGTTGTCCTCTCAGTTACAAACCTTACACAAGCCCAGGGAAGGGTGCTTGCTGAAGATGTGTGGTTCACAGATTGGAAGTGAAAAGTCGCCTCCAAGGGAAAAGATTAGATTAGATACTATGTGGTCACTCATCTGGACCCACACCCAGAAAGCCACGACAGTAAAGGAGACATAGATGCAGCCGCTGCAGCAAGTTGCACACTACTCAAAGGACTTCTAAGAAGTAAGCACAAGTATGGAGAGTCCGCACAGAGCACAGCACACAGCAAACACCACATGGTATTTAGTCCTGGTTTCCTTTCCTTTTCCCTTCAACTTTTCACTTCAAGTCGTCTGTAAAGTAGACAGCTTCAGTAAGCCCCCTCAGTCCTGATCACCAGAAGCCCAATCCTGGCTCTCTTGCTTCCTGCAGATCAGGCTGTAGGACTCTCAGCTCCTTCTCCAGCACCATGTCTGCCTGTGTGCCGCCATGCTCCCTGCTAGAATGACCAGTGGACTAAACCTCTGAAACTGTATGTAAGCAAGCCTCAAGTCAAAGCTTCCCTTTGTAAGAGTTGCCTTAGTTATGGCGTCTCTCCGCAGCAACAGAAGACTGCTTAAGATACCAGGTCAAACGCAGAGAGCAATGGCAAGATCCCAAGAGCCTTCTCTAAAAGTTTTCTGTGCTCTGTGGAATAGAGTTCTCCAGCACAGCCACTATGTGTGGACATTCACACCAGGCTTGGCTCTGGAGAAATGTACATTCTAGACTGGTGTGGATTTACTGTCACAACAGATGTGACATAGGACAAATGCATGGAGAGCGTCCTCAGAGACCAGTGGCCTCTCCAGCCTGGGTGAACACCCCTGCTGGAAGGATGTCCTCCAGTAAGACAGTGGAGCCCAGACCACTTTTTGGAGTCTAACTATTCCAGGAACTCTGGAGTGGGCCTTCCTCATTACTGGAGTTGAGGTATTCAAGCCAAAGCTGATTCAGTGTGCAGGAGGGCCAGGAGATGCCACTCTTTCATATTTCCCAGGGGCTAGTGTGAGTAACTAACAAGACTAGGTCTATTTGGGGATCCCCTAGAACTTGTAGCACATTCCTTTCACAGTGGAGTCCTAAGTGTGGCATTTCTACCACTGTCTTAACACAGCACATCCCTTCCTCAGGCCCCGGCCACTTCCTCTCCAGACACCTGCTCCTGGCAGCCACAGATATTTCCCACCCCCAGTTTTGCTTTTTTCCAGAATGTTGCCTACATGGAATCTTAGCAAGAAGCGTTCTGCCTGGCTGCTCACCTACTGTGGTGCTGTTGAACAAAAGGCCTGAGAGGCTCATATAGACAATGGACAGAAGACATGGGCTGAGGCTGCTGGGACAGAGGACCAGGTCAGTCAGGGGCTAATGTGTAAACACAAAGTGTGATGAGCCATGCAAAGCTCAGAAGAGTTCAGCAATGTAAACTTGCTAACAAAAAAATGCCAGCTATTTTAGCTAATAGCACAAATTAGGTAACTTATGAAAGAGAAATCAGATGAGATTCTCAGAAGGTAGGGGGACTTGCTGACTACCTGACTTCAATATCCAGATGACATGGCAGGCAGCTGTGGTGCCTCATGTCTATAATGGCAACACTCAGGAGACAGAGGCAGAGGGATCACTCAGAGCAGCAGCTGGGTCTTTATAACAAGGCCCAAAGAGGGAGAAAATGTCTAAAAAATAACAACAAAGAAAACAAGCTTAGAATGACTGCTTTAAGCACCTGAGTTAAAACCCAGGGATTTAACCTAGAAAGTCAGCATCCAGTTGGGAGAAGTGATGAACTCAGGACACTGGAGAAGGAGCTGGGAAGCTGGGAGGGGAGGTGCGGAATGGTCACGTGTAGTACACAGAAGGCGTGAGGCCTTCTGCAGGACACTTGCCCCGGCTTACCCTGCCACAGCAGCATCTGCTCTGCTGTGCTGACTCAGTGAGTAACCATGCACTCTGATGCAGCCCACTCCCCTCGAGCCCCCAGAGGGAAGCTGCCACAGCAAGGAGATGAACCAAGACCAAGACTCGGCTGCTCCTGCCCATCACACCTTTCTCTTCTACACAGACCAGAACAGTTCGAGTTTTGTAAGGGCCATTTCCAAGTTTTATATATGCTTTGTCTTAGAATCCTAATTCAGGGCTAGAGACTTGGTGTAGTGGTTAAGAGCACTGTCTCCTTCTCCAGAGGACCTTAGTTTAATTCCTAGAACCAACATTGTGGCTTAAAACAATCTGTCCAGTTCTGGGTTCTGACACCCTCTCCTGACCACCAAGCGGATACATGATACACAGACATATATGTAAGCAAAACATGCATACACATAAATAAAGTAATTTAAAATAAATCCTAATGCCATTTTCTCAATTGCAATGACACCAGATGGGTTGAAGAACTATTTTTTAAGGTTACAGTAATAATTCTTGCTTTAATAGCCAATGAGGCATCCAATTTCATCTTATGAAGTCAAGTACATACAGAGGTACGGCATAGGTCTGAGTGCTTGTTGTCATGTGGATACTTGACATTGAGTGCTTTTACCTAGGATGAAAAGAAAAGGCCAGCATGGGAGGCTGGGCTCTGGCTTGCTTGGGGGTTGAGGAGAGACAAAGGAGCTGCACTGTTCACACTGCTCAGCTGAGCTGCGCCTGGAGCAGGAGTGTCCAGTATGAAGGATGAACACCGTGGATGCCCACTGCTATTCACACCGTGGATGCCCACTGCTATTCACACCGTGAATGCCCACTGCTATTCACACTGTGGATGCCCACTGCTATTCACACTGTGGATGCCCACTGCTATTCACACTGCTTCCACAGTCGGGACAGAGGCAGATGGCGAGGTAGCTGTACTCGCCAGAGGGGTGAATTTGCTGGACGTGGTAGAGACTAGGAAGCAGCATGTATCCTTAGCACATGGCTGCACGCAAGAAAACATTCCCTCCTGTAAGCCTCAGACACCTACTGTGTGCCCCTCTGCAGGCAGGCCGGACACTGGTGTACACGCCTGTTTAACTAATAAACTCAGTTACAGAATCACGGAGTGAAAGCCCTGGATGCCACAAGTCACCTCAACGTTCCCACTCAACGTCTCAGGTCCTGACACACAGGAAGGGACCAAGCCCATTCAGGAATATGCAACTTACACCATGATTATTTCCGAAAACTCAGATCTGACACCTTTCCTAAATACTGCAGACTGTCCTCATCTGCCACGCATACATGGTGTGGTGGCTGCAAATATACCAGGTCAGAATCGCTGTGGAAAGGAGAGAAGGGACTTTGATCTTATACACGATACTGCCTGAAATGATGCCCTACTGTGTTCTCATGTCCCTTCATCTTCTCCACTCAAGAAGGTTTTCCAAACAAAGGAACAAAGATTACAGACTACGAGGCAGACCATGAACAATGGTTGCAAGATAGAAACTCTATGCCCTAGATCATTAAACTCTAATGAGATAAATATCTTAATTAAAAGTATACATTATCGCCTATACATGTTGTCACAAGCAGCTAGCTAAACATCTGGAGGAATTTGTTTATTAGAACAATTTCTCATCTTTATCCCAGAAATAAGCCCTTAAAAATAAGACAGTAACGTTAGAACTTTACTTAGGAACATCCCAAATTATGGGACTAAGTTGATCATTCTGAACATTCAAGTGGTTATTTTATATACAATATGAACTCTTTGTCGAAGCCAGACAAGTGTATCAGAGTGATACTTTAGGTTATGCAAACAGCTCTGTTGAGACTCCTGGGTAAAAGTATTGAAGATAAAAACACAGAAGGGCTTCTTCATAAGAAAATTCCATATTTCACTTAATAATGTACTGCAAACAAGAAGTTTAACATAACTTAAATTTCCTAGGATAGCTACTCTCAGCACAAGCGACTGCAAGTCTCACAGCGGAGTTGCTGTGCACGTGGGTAGCTTCTGTACCGAGATCTCATATTCTCAGCTGGGCAAACACAGCAAACCACCAGCCAGGCCTGGCTTCTGCAGAGCTCCTGACAGCATGGGGTGTCACCTGTGCAGGATGAGGGTCAGGCAGGCACACCTCCTTCCACTTTGCCTATCATAGTGATGACGATGAAGAAGCACACAGGTGAACTGCCGGACCCCGTTTTTAAGAGGGATCTAGACAGAGCAGGTCCCTGGTCAGAGTGCAGACTTTAAGGAAATTACAGTAGTTTGTGCAGGATATATCTCAAGTATTTTAAAACCTTTTAAGGATACTCTAATATCTAAGTAAAGTCTACTAATTCCAGTTTGAGTCTTGGCGTTACAGCCTAGGAAATGCCTTTGATTATAACTATTGGGAAGGGGAAAATAAGCATTCCACTCACATTAAGCTCTGACTTCTTTTTTTAATACAAATGCACACAGGACTCAAGAATGAGCACTGATCAGAGTTCATATGATGACAACATGGGCTGTGTTTACGTGATTCCTAATCGGCACTGACGTTCTCTTATTTCTACATTATAGACTGTACAGCCTCACTGCTGAATATGTCACTGTATCATGTTTAAAATTCTGACATTATAACTACACTGAATTAAGCTGAAATGATTTGCAAAGCTCAAACATAAATAAGGTGATCAGAATATTGCAAGGATAATCACTATTAAAACCACATGTAAGACACTGTGTGTCTGAGTGGGCACATCATGGGTGGGAGACTGAGACTTCGTTTTACTAGGAAATCTCTAATGTTTATCCACTCTCAGAATGCTCTATCTCTTGTGTATGCTTTGGGGTACACTAGTATATGTGTGCACTTGCGTGTGTCTGTCTCATGCCCTTCTTTAGCTTGTCAACTTGCTATTTAGCGTTAACTAACATTTTTGACCATTAAAGAAACTTTAGACATAGAGTGGTAAGTCAGAAGAAGCCTCACCCCTTGTCACCTGTGACTCCAGTCCTAGATTACAGTCTATGGACTTTTGTGGGAAGGGAAAATGCCTATGGCGGGTAAAAGAACACACACACACACACACACACACACACACACACACACACACACACACACTGATATTGGATGATACATATATATAGATATATATATCAAAGAAGGAATTTCACATGATGAAGCCTTTTCTGCTATTCCATAATCAATACCAAGACTCATGGCCTGCTGCAAGGGAGCTCTAGAGAGCAGCCAACATCTAAGGATAGGCCTTGTTCACTCCCTGGCCCATTGCTAAAAATCAGAACAATGGTCCAACTACTGAGAATACAGAGGAGCTGGAATAGGAGGAAGGGTCCTTGGCCTGACTCAAGACACATGAAGGAGCCCAGGCTACTTCAGGATCTGAGGACCTCAGAGAACTGACCGATGTCTGAGGAAATCATTGATGTTGACGACTTCAGGCTAACACAGTCCCCTCCCTCTATTACTGCTCCAAGCCTCCAAAACCCACTAGTGGCCATGAACCAGGCTGACTGTGGAAGGCATCTCAAGCAGACGCCTCAGCAGGCACACACTCAAGGATACTGTAGTAAAGAAAGAGGCCAGGGTGCCCTAGCCATTGGCTCAGCCTCCTGTGCCGAAGTGATGGGCTTGCACTGGAGAGGTGTAAACCTGCAGCCTGGCACTGAACCAGACCAGACTGATGGTTGCCTTCCAAGCTCTAGGCAGGCGCTATGTACCCGGCATTCCCCAGCTACTGCACTGGACTCAAGAACTAAAGGCAAACAACATGAACACAAATGGCCAAACTGAGAGCTCACCCAGGAAAGTCATGGCTGAAGATGGGAACTCTTCAGCACATTTCCAGCGCATTGACACAGCTCAGTAAACCAGATCAAAGTCCCTAAAACTACCAAAATGAAACTACTTCTTAAGTACCACCCAGTTTCAAACTGAACAAAATCACAGTATGTTGATAAAAGACCTTAAAGGGCCACACTTTGGAATCCGACTAATGTTTCTTAAGTATCATATGGCTTTCTTTATTTTTCTTAGAAATAAAAAGATATTCATAAATTGCTAACTTAAAAAGCGGTATCAGTTATAACTCACGTGTTAAAGGGAAACCTGAATTCTCAGACATGGTCAAATATAATGCATGAGTAGTTAAGCTAACTTGGCCAAATCTTTCTGGAAAATGAAAAAATGGGTTTCTACCACTGGCCTCCAGGACCTTGTTCATGGTGGAAAGAAGAATTAGTAGAGCCAGTTTTGGAAGATTACAAAAGCCAACCTCCCATCCTCTAGCAGATCTAGTGCTTTCTGTGATGCTGTCTTGCCGACCTGTAGGAAGCAGCCAAGGCTGTCCGACAGCAGATTTAGAACCATTCACAACTAAGAACTGGCACTTTGTTTTGTTTTCTTTAATTTGTAAATATTATTCCACTAAAGCAGGAGTCATAAATTTAAATATCAATTCAAGGGCTTCCTCAGAAATGTGCAAACCCATGTAGTAACTGCTATCTTCAAATGCTTTGCCTGGCTGACAATTGGCCCAGGTTTGGGGTTTTTATGCTTTTATATTCCAACAGTTATTGCAGCAGCCTAAAGATTCATTTTCTCTAAAGAGAAAAACATTCAAACTATTATAATAAGAAAAATGTTTTGTCTTGGAATAAATTTACCTAAAATTATGCTGAACTTTTTCATACCCTATATGTGGGCTGTCCAAATAAAAATTACTCTTTATTCTGCTCCCTGCCAAAGAACTGAGTTAAACTGTTTCTCATACTGCTGCTACAGACCCACACACCGTTCTTTCTCATACTGCTGCTACAGAACAACACCTTTCACAAACTCACAGCCGGCTACTGGGCTGTCTGCCTGTTGACATGTAAGGGCTTCCTCCTGTTGGATGAGGGCACAGAAAAGACTCAGCTTCCCTAACATCACTAAGGAGAGGGGAAGGGCTACTCGTCTGTGTTAGACGTAACAGGATTGTGTGTCAGGAAAGCCCGGATGCCTAGCAACCTCAGGTTTGTCTACTGAGCTGCAATTCCCTTCACAGCAGCAGGCACTGTGTGCAGAGTGAATATTGCCGGCCACTGGAAGTACAGCTGCATCCAGAGCAGAGACGGATGCCTCGTCTCTGTGAGAGCCTCATTTTAAAAAAAGACGCTGCCTCAGCAGGCATGGTGGCACAACTCTGTAATGCCAACACTTTTAGGGGAGAGGCAAAGGAATAACGAAGCTCAACTGTACAGCAAAATCCAGCCCGAGAACCTGTCTCAAAAACCAAAATAATCAAAAACTTCCCACATTACTTCAAACTACTTTTCAAAATCATGAAAATTTATCAAAAGAAAATTTAGATTTTTTTTTTTACAAAGTAAGTGATCACTGTTCCTCAAAAAGTATCAAGATTATGAAAGGCACAGAACTATTCTTGATTAGAGGAGCAGGTTATAACCAAATGCAGTGTGAGCCTACACACTGCTCCCAGGCCAGAAAAGGGTAATGGCAAAAAAGCTGATCGCCGGTAATTCCACATGGCAGTTACGTAAATTAGCATCAAACCCAGAGATCCATCTCTACTGCAGGAAAACCACTGGCCACCAGTATCACCAAAGAGTTTACACTCCTGCTACCATGCACCAACAATCACCTAATGCCAACTCCAGGTTTTCTTTTGCAGCATTTCATATAGAAAGCTGATATAGAACCAGGAGAGACTACTGTCTCAGAAGACAAAGTTTGAGAAGAAATACAAAGTTTGGGGTGAGTCCATGCAGAAAGCAGCATACAGCTATTCAGAAACACCACTCCAAACAGCAAAAATGTAATCTACACTTAGTTTCAAAAGAAATAGAAAAGGATGGTTCATACTTAAGAGACCAAAGGCTAATCTATACTGACCACACATACTGACCACACACCCAAGGACAGGTAGAGAAATACTCTGCCATGGGTCGAGTCTCTTCAGAGAAGCAGAAACTATGAAAAATTCCAGAAAGCCCAGAGGATAAAGGAGAAATAGTAAACTTTTTTTTTTCAGAAATGGCATAGTCTAGTCCACAGCAGAAAAAGGCATAGACTTGTGAACCTTGGCGTAGACTAATACCTGAGAGACAATTAGTCAAGTCCGAAGGGATAGAAGGTAAAGTGGGATAGAAACAGCATTTGAAGGTAGTACAGCCGGAATCCCCCAAATGAACTAAAGATATAAACACTCAGATTTTCAGAGGCTCCCAAAAGATAAGCAGGTGCGCTATTCTGCTCTGAATGAGGCCTTAACTTAAAAACAACAGGAGCTCTGCCAAGTGTTAACTAAGTTAATTACTTCAAGATGAGATCATCTTGGGTTTAGGGTCGACCTTCTTAAAAGAACAAAGAAAAGAGCACAGATACAGAGGCACGGAGAAGGCTGTGTGGGGGCTGACATGGAAACAGTGACTTTATACAGAAGGAGCCTGTGACCTGCAGCCACACAAGCCAGAAAAGAAGTCTAGGACAGATCACCTCTGTGAACATCTAAAGACAGCCTTTTTGCCAATACCAAGAGCTGAAGTCAGATGTTCAAATTCTGGCCAGAGTACATTTATCTGAGGAATTACCTTAACAGGTTAGATACTGAACATCGTAGTCTATATACATTTGTTTCATATTTTGCCACTTTTTCCTTGGATAAATGCCAAAATCACAAGTTGGTAGTTAAAGGTTCAATTCAGTGGGAATTTGAGAAACGTATTGGTAGAATTCTAACTTTTGGTAATAGAAGGATGAATTGATTAAACCTCTTTCAGGTACCAGTATAAGGCGCAACTTTGAAACGTGTGAAGGCTGGCAGAGGATCGAAGTCAGGAAGACCCACGTCTGTTTTGAGAGACCAAAATCCGTATGCAGGAAAAAGTGTAACTGTGTGTGTTTGTGGGTGGCGGTGACCGCGGACAGTCTATTTCCTATAGTCTAAACGTAAAACTGAAGTCTTAGCCGCTGGGAGCGGCAGAAGAGCCAGGTGTTTACGGAAGGAACTCCCCGGCTGTCAGGGAAGACGGTGAATGCTGGCTATGACAGGTGACCCTTCAAGTCTGCACAGCTCAAATGACAGAAACCTAAGTGCAGCTTCACTATCTTCAGGTATGAGTGAGCCGGAGGCTAGCAGATTAATGTGAAATTTAGGGTGTAAATCCTGAATACAAGGAGAGGTAAAAGAGAGTGGCCCCCAAATCTGGGTGCACACAGTCCAAAGTACTGGCTTCTAATTATCACACAGCACAGAGAGGATATGGGGAAAAGATGCAGATCCTAAAAGACTCATGGGGTGTAGCCCAGGGTGTTACAATGAAAAAGACAGCTTATAGATTAGTCCAAAAGGCCTAACAGGTTACTAGACCAAAAAGCAAAGACTCACCTGTAAACAATAACCCACGGTTTATTTCTCAAATTGAATGACATTGAGGAACAGGTCAAAGAGGAGAGGACAAACTCCTGACACACTTTCTTAGGGAATATCTGATGCTATATACTGCCTTGTATGCTAATTGGAAAAACAAAACAAAACAAATACACACAAACACGTAATTTAAGATTTATCTGTAAAAATATAAAAATAAAAGAAAGTCCTTGAGACTTTAATAGCCAAGGATTTCTCAGATGAAATCAAAAGGCACATTTGTGTAACATCCATGCAAATGTGAGTGCAAGGAAGTGTTATAACTCAGTAATAAGAAAAGTGCAATTAGACACAGTGATTATGAAGCACTGGAGTGTGACAACTGGGCGTCCCAGCCCAACAGGTGGCCCCACACGCACACATACATCAGCATAATACTCAGACTTAGTGGGTTATACTTAAAAAGAAAAGAAGAAAGGAGATGGGGAGGGTGTGTGGGGCTCGGGGGCAGTTATAAGGGAAAATAGGGGTGAATATGACCACATTTCATTGTCAACACTATGGACCTCTTGAAGAATACACTTTAAAGAACAGAATTGGTTAAGGGACAGAGAACCACAGACCAGGATGTCAGCGCCACAGCGCCACGCCCTCAACAGGAGTTCTGGTAAGGAAGTAACCACAGCAGCAGAGCTCCCATGGTGTGGAGACAGAAACTGAAGGAGAATCAGTATATACACTTACCATGACCCAGCAATTCCACTCCGATCCGTTTTCCCAAGGGAAGTGGGAACTGTCTGTACAAACTCTTGCATATGTGCAAAATCTCAGTATTCATAACAGTGCCAAACGAGAAACTATTTCTGGCATAGCCATATGATGAACTAGTACTCAGCGGCAAAGAGAACAAAATGTCCACTGGGTAGGAGTAAGGCCAAAACTGTGGTATTCCATTTACACAAAACTAGGCACCTTTGGTGCCACAAAGGATCCCACAGCTGTGTGGAGCTGGGGAGGGAAGGAGGGTCTCCTGCAAAGATGCATGAGCATATTTTTCATAATAGTGGAAGCAACAGGCACACAGTTGTAGACCTTTAAGAAAGGAATCAGCCATACAACTAAAATCACCAGAGTTTTCTAAATGTAAGTTATTCCCCAACAATAACTGATTAAAACACTTAAAAGATTCTATGAACTTAATATCATTTTCCATAAGGAGTTCTTGTTTTCTCAAATATTCCAATTAAAAAAACTTGGATCCGGATTTTGTTTATACTTAATAAAAGGATAGTGTTATATGTTTCTAATATATATTTTTGACAGCTAAGTATTTTTAAATTACATTTATGTATTTCACTTGTGTCCATGGGTCCATGTATGTGTGTGCATGTGTGTGTGCTTGTATATGTATGTGCATGTGTGTGCGTGTGTGTGGAGGGCAGAGGACAAGTTTCGGGAGCTGGCTCTCTTTCCACCATGTGGGCCCTGAGGGTTAAACTTAGGCTGCCAGTCCTAGTGGCCAATGTCTTTACACAGCCATCTCAACATTCCTAAAATTTTTTTTGTTGCTATGACCAAAATCATCAAGTAAAACTTTTGATTTTTTTTAAAAAAAGATTTATTTATTTAATATATATGAGTACACTGTAGCTGTCTTCAGACACACCAGAAGAGGGCATTGGATCCCATTACAGATGGTTGCAAGCCACCATGTGGTCGCTGGGAATTGAACTCAGGACCTCGGGAAGAGCAGTCAGTGCTCTTAACCACTGAGCCATCTCTCCAGCCCAAGGTAGAATTTTCTAGACCCTAAAATATGCCAAGATTTAAAACATAATCACAATTAGCAAAATAATTTATTGTATTACTAATATTCTATTTAACCCATATATAGCCTTAAATGAGTACTTATATTATGACACTTCATTTTAAACCCAAATTTTCTTTTAGCTCAAAACAGTCAGATGTTTTAGATGGTTTAGACCAGTTGTGCAAAGGGCCGAAGAAAGCTATTCATCACTGATCTTGTGAAAACAAACTAGTGTCCACAGGCCTATGGGCCCCACCATACACTAACCCTACTACAGAGATCAGCCTTCAAACACGATTCGACTAGTATGGTTTAAAATAAAGACTAGCCAGGAGTGGTGGCACCTGCCTGTAATCCCAGCACCCATGATGTCACAGCAGAGGTGTCAGGAGTTTGAGGCAATCTCCACAGTGAATTCAAGGCCAGCTTGGACTCTATGTGGCCCTGTCTCAAAATTTAAAAAAAAAAAGAAAAAGTGAACAACACAATAAAAGATTTCTAAACACAAACATGCCAGGTCCTGATATAATATACACAATTATAGTATAATGTTTACCACATCCATTCCCTATATATCAGTTTCCTTCTCTTATTTAGGCCAGCGTCTCCTAAATAGGACACATATTGCCTAGTGTCAAGGTAGGTGGTTTTTTAGCTATTCTCAAGTTGAAGACTCTCGTGTATCCATTATTCCAGTGTTTTCTTCCTTTTGTTGAGGCTGGCAAGAAGATACAGGGACCCGCAGCCATTTGATGACCTGAGTTCAAACCCCTGGAATTCCCATGATGGGAGGACTGAGGTTCTTCTGATCCCCACACACAAACAGTCACAGACACAGAAACCCCACCCTCAACCATCTGACCATCAACCATCAACCAATGTAATGAAATTTAAAGCGCTGTCTGGGTGAAGGGAGAACACTAAGAGAATTAGGCAGCTTTAGACAGCATGAAGTGTCATGACTCCTTTGACCAAGCAACTGGTCATTCTTACTATTTATTGGTAATATTAGTATAGCAGGGTAAGTTCTTTAAGAAGAAGGCAGTGTTTAAGACAAAATCAGCTCACATGCTCAGACTTCCAACTATCTTTGCCACAGTTTCATGATAAACCGAATAACTTTGAAAGACTGTGTGGTTTTGTAACTAAAGACTAGCAAAGGTTATAACAGGAAACTCGGGAACACTATGACTTAACTGTAGCTTTGACTTTTTCTTTCAAATGTGCAGGGGTTATGAATGCAGACTGGTTATGTTAGACAATGTCTGAGGCCCACAAACTATTGACATAAATACTTTTCTTAAAAATGATAAATTGGTAAGAATTTTTAGGTTTTTACGAGATAATTAAAATGCACTCAACAGAACTTAAGAGAAAAAGTATTCATTTGTGAAAGGATTTGAAAGACATTGTTTCTAAAATACCTGCTTTGGTGGTAGAGGCCTACAGAGGGCTCAGCAGTTAAGAGCACAGATTGCACTTGTAAAGGACTGGGGTCCAGATCCCAGTACCCACCTGTAATCCAGTTCCCGAGGATCTGATGCCTTTGACTTCCAAGAGTATCTGCACAAATGTGCTCATGTGTGCACGTGCACACATACATGCACACACGTACATGACACATACACTCTCACATACACTCTCACACACATGCCTGCACATATGCACACACATACACACATACACTCTCACACACATGCCCACACACATGCACACACACACACACATACACTCTCACACACATGCCCACACATATGCACATACACACACATACACTCTCACACAAATGCCTGCACATATGCACACACACACACATACACTCTCACACATATGCCCACAGATATGCACACACACACACACACTCACACATATGCCCACAGATATGCACACACACACATACACTCTCACACACATGCCCACAGATATGCACACACACACACACACATACACTCTCACACACATGCCCACAGATATGCACACACACACATACGCTCCCACACAAATGCCTGCACATATGCACACACACACACACACACACACACACACACACACTCTCTCACACATATGCCCACAGATATGCATACACATACATACGCTCCCACACACATGCTCACACATACACATATACATACACACATACCAAATGTAAGAATCTTTGATGGGTATTACTGAGAATGAGAGGATGACTAGGAATGATGTCGGTCACATTTGTTAAGCACACTCACAGTAGCTTAGGTTTAAATCAAACTGCAGTGTGCAAAGGTAGGCCCAAGCAGAGTCTACAGATTCAGTAAGAATGACAACTCAGTGTGGAATGAAATGAAAAGGTACTGACCTACAAACAAAGAAAATGAATTTATTGTTTTCAAATTCCAGAAATAAAAGTAACAGAAGAGCATAAAATTTCTAACAAGCTGGTCTTGTAATTTCTAGCTACAGTCTAATCAAATCATGTAAGAAACAAAAAATCCATGTTTTCCTACCTGAGAAACTACCAAGAAAGACCCTTTAACACGCTTACAAAGAGCCTTCTAGGGTGCATGATGTGTGTGCACATGACAGACTGGAGGCTACTCTCCAAAGGCGGTCTGCCTTGTGGCTGCAGGCTCTGACCCATGGGCAGCACATTTCCCATCAGCACCAGCTCATGCCAGTGAAGTGGTACAGGGATGCTGTAGAAGTCACGGGCACAGACCTGGAGATGTTTGCCTTGTCCATGACCGAGAGAATATTAGCTCAGCACAAGCTTTTGAGACAGATCTAAGCAATGAGCTGGCAATAGGGGTAGCGGACCACAACTTCGTTAAAGTGAAGACAGGCTAAGATTATAGCTGCAGTCACGGCCAAGAACTAATGCATAAGGAACTTAGAAACTTCAAAGCTCAGCTGAGAGCCAGAATGCAACATGTGCTGTGTGCACAGAGACGAACCATCGCTCGCAGACATTTATAAAGGAGCAGTGGTTTTCTTTCATCACAGTTTATTTTAATTTATCCTCTGCAGGTTATTGGTGGAACTAAATATTAGTCTAGTGCTTTCACTATATGAATCAAAGTCTTTTGTTTAAACAGTGATTTATTGTAATTCTTAAGGTAAATAACAAATTCTAGAATTATAACTTGAAATTAAGCACTTAAATTTCAGATGACAGAGTCAATAATTGGAAACAGCTTTTTCAACTTCATATTGATAGTCTGATTGAAAACACTAGCAATTACCTGTCGATAGAATTAAAAGAATCAGAAGGAATCTGTGAAGTTAAAAAAAAAAAAATCAAACCAAACATGCAAAATACTTCCAGCACATTATCTTCTTTCTCATTGCATGATGGATACCATGAGACATTATAATACATGATCTTCTAAACAGTACAGATCTAGAGCATTTCTACAGGAAATTACAGACTAAGATGGAAGGTGAAGCAGTGAAATGTGGGGAGCCAGAGCACCCTGTGCACACGCAAGCTGTAGTCTCATCCCGTCAGTTGACAGTTACAGTCAGTACATGGCTTTCAAGGCAACTAGGAGTCGACACACATGAACTTCTCTTCCCACAGTTACCAATTCCTTTAAAATCTCTCATGTATATAAAGGATCGTTGGTTTCATAGGGTATTTCCCCGAAACGGGACAAGAATACATAGGGAAGAAGCCTCATTCCCAAATCCATACACACAACTCAGCTGTGTGCTGGTCTGAGATCACCAACAGACAGCTGCTCTATCAGTGGAGGGAGATGCTTCTCTACTACCCTGGCTCAGCAGCACAGGATCCAGTACAATAGACATTCATTATACCTCCAACGACTGGGCAGTACTCCATTACTGCTCAGTGCCATGTTTAATGCCCCCTGAGGTAACAGATTTCAAGGGTGCTGGACCTTACATATGTACCTGTGTCATTACTAGCTGCAGGATGGGAAATTCAAAACTGCTATAAAATCAAATCAGAAGCAGGTGGACTCAACCGTGACTGTAACAAGAGGGAAGTGATGTAAACACTAACACCAAATGTCTCCAGGGAGACCTCTGTTTCTACAAAACAACTTGACAAGATGGAAGTGCCAATCAAGATCAACTGGAAGGCAGGACACAGCAAAGATGGAGACATGAATGCAGAGGGGGAGGGGAGAGGGCGAGAAGGAGAAGAAGGAGAGAGGGAGACAGAAATGGAAAAGAAGAGAGAAGGGGGAGAGAGATAGAGAGAGACAGACAGACGGGGGTAGGGGTTAGAGAGAGCATAAATGTGAGTATCGATACAGCAGAGCCAGGCAGCAACAGAGTTCCTGGACAGAAGTGACAGAAACAAGGCATGTGCTATGACTCTTTTCTCTGTCTTCATGTTTCTAAATAACTTACAATGTTAATGGCATGGAGGCCACATTAGCAGGCAAGAATGAGCCTTCTGATGAACAGAAATGAAGGATTTGGTGCTAATGAGTTTTGCTCTCTTTCTGGTTTTTCTTTAAAGTCATACCTGGAAGCCTTGAATCCTTGCTAAATATTCCAGTTGTTTTGAAGGCTGTACTGAAGAACATGGGGGAGTAGGAGAACTTCCTTTTAAACCTATGGCTTCAGCAGTAGGTGTTCCATTCATAAGGAGTTCCCTGGCCACTGGGGCTGAGCTAGTCGGTGAGGGAGACACACTGAAGAAGGAGCTGGAAGGCTGGTTCATATCTTTGGGTGATAAGTAGCCTAGAGTTGTGCCAGAGGTCACTCTGTGGCGGCTGGCTTCCATCTCTTGATATACATCAGGAGAAAGATGAAGAATTCCTTTTGGAGCTATGAATAAAATAGAGGTACACTTTTAATACACTTAAAACAATACAGAAACACATTATAGCATCATGGAATCACTGGCTCCCTTTGCTGTAATAAGAAGGAAACAAGAAACTGTCCATTGAGCCTCTTCCTGATGCCTGTGAAGGAAGAGCAGCATCTATTTAGAGGCTGACACTAGTGTAAAAGTCCCATGTGGAGGAGGCTGGGAGTGTACAGCGTCTACACTCCCAAGTCCAATATTTCTTTATCTCATATAACAGGAAAATCCCCAAATATGCACCAGCTGGGGCAGAGGACAAGAGCCAATGTCACCTGCAGAGGCACGGACTTAATATCCACTGGTCTGCCTGTGCTGTCCTCCTCATGTGGACACTCACCGTTTTGTTTTGTAAGACTGTACTTTTAGTTTTTTATCCAACATGTTTTATTGATTAGTTGAGAATCCCACACAATTATGGCATTCACCTCCCATTCCTAGGTTCACCCTTTGCCCTCATGTTAAAAAACAAAAACAAACAAAAAACCAGAAACCACAAGTGCAGTTGGTGTTGCCCATATACCCACTGGAGCGTGCTCTAACTCCAAGTGGCCAGCCCCTTAA
>NC_137961.1:1167500-1260000 GCF_963924665.1 Micromys minutus | reverse complement strand
TTACTTGTTATAACTTCAACAGAAGTCAAAATCCAAGACTATCACATGAATTCTGTGTTTACAAAGTAACATTTCTCTACTAATTTTTAAAGCATAGTATTTTGGTTATATGATTTTTTTTTTATTTTGCTTTTTAATGAAGTTCCAGGATTAGAGTTAAGAAAACATCATAGTGGTAGAGTTCTTCCTAGTATATCCAAAGTCTGAGTTTGAGCCCGAGTACCACATATACACAATTAGAAACAAAAACAGAAAACTAAACCTTTCATTGCTGCACTCTGAATTTGTTTCTAATTTTGACAACTTTAAACACAGCCAGGAACATCCTTGTAATTAAATCCGTGTTCACACAAACATTTGTTTCCTTAAGTGCAAGAATAATTCTAACTGAAAGGATATGCATTTAAATTTATTTTTACATTATTGAAGTGCCCTCAAAAATTGTACTAAGTTCACATTTCCACAGAGACATTTGAAAGTGTTTTATTTCCTATCCTGACACTGGCTATTATGCTTGAAGAATGTTGCCATTTATTAACAGTGACAGAGAGCAGGTCAGTCGTTGCTGGGAATGAAGCAGGAAAGAGTGGCAAATTAAAAAAGGGCCAAGAGGAAACTTGTGGGGGCGGGTGGGTGTAGAAGTACTAACTCACTGGTTTTAAGGAAACGTGTGTGTGTGTGTGTGTGTGTGTGTGTGTGTGTGTGTGTGTGTGTGTGTGTGTGTGATGGTATAGAAGTACTCACTTCACAGGTTTATAATCATGTCAAAAGGGATCAAAGTATACAAGCCATACAGAATTTACTATACTTTTATTAAAGTTATGAACATATTTTCCATCTTGACAAGTGAAATATTATTCCTCCATCTCATTTACTATCTACATGCACACTAATTATAACATTTATTTAAATAATTTAAATTCTATAACTGTAAATTATATACTCAATTCAAAAACATAAAACAAGAAAGGTAGGAAATGGGGGAATGTATCTTAGAGGAATCAAAGAAGGGATGAATACAATCAATATATATTGTACAAATTCTCAAAGAACTAATAAAAATAAATAAAGTAATAAAAAAAGAAAGGAATCAAGAAAGTTAATACTATTTCAGAGTGAGGGTTTCTTAATTTTGATTTCAGACAGGACCCCTCTATGTATCCTTGGCTGGCCCCGAGGGGTAGCAAACCTGCCAACTGTGCCTGGTGACCACTGGGTTGTGGGTGTACAGCATCTGGCTTTTGTATTATAATTATTATATTTTATTATAATTAAAAATTATTATAAATTTTGTATTATACTCGCCAAGAGAATGCAGTAGAGCAGTAAGGATGCCCTCCTTCCTCACAGCAGCACCTCAGTGTTAGTGTCGGTGCTTGGAGAGAGAGTCGTGGTTTCCCTCTGTGAAGAAGGAAGATCCCTTTCTAGAGTCTACCTAGAAGGGCAGCCACAGACGTGAATTTATGTAACTGGTGGTCAGTTTCTGATTGGTTTTCAACTTCAACATTGGTAACTATGAAGATCACTCAAAATTTAGTTTTTTTTTGTTGTAAAGTTATTATGTTGCTTTTCAAGAATATAATGACTTAAAATATAATTAAATAACAAATTAAGGTATGCACATGTAAGGATCTTTAGCTTGTCATTTAGGCTTTCCCAGAAAACTATATTTTTATTTCCACTGGGATAAACTAAAGAAAAAACTGCCCAAACAGAGTCCAGTCATCTTAAATAGTCATTGTCACTGAACAGTATCAACCTTTTACCACTGTTTTGGACACACTTTCCTTCATGTAACTACCCTAGGTCTGCCCCTTCACTAAACTCAGTTTTGCTTGTGGCCTTCCACTAAATGTCACATTTCCTTGCTGGGGCTTGTTGCACTCCATTATATTCACCAGTAGCTTTAAATGGTCCCCAGCCCATTCTCCACTGACTATCTTCTGTTGCTGGTTTTGTCTTCGTGGGTCTTTCAGAATGTGATCCTGGCACTCAGCTATACTGCTGATACAACACTGCCCTGTTCTAGAATTCCACTAACTTTACTTAACTCTCACAACTACCATGAGGTAGGGCTTATCATGTTCCTATATGAAAGATAGGAAAACTGGAGTTAGGCAAACTCATTCAAGATTACCTGGATGTGGTGGCTTGGATAAGAATGCCACCTCCTTCCCTCCCCAAATTTGTGAATGTTTTATCACCAGTTGGTACAACTGTTAGAGAACGGTTAAATCGGATGGCATTGTTAGAAGAGGTTTGAGCTTATGCCACTCCCAACCAGGTTTCTCTTTCTTTGCCTTGTGCTTATAAATCAGCTGAAGGTCTCAGGTACTCCTGCAGGGCTATGCCTGCCTGCCTTCTGCCATGATCCCTGTCATGTTGGTCCCAGGCTCCCTCTCAGAAACTGTAGGCCCCCACAGACTTTGACTTCTGTAAGATGCCTTGGCCATGGTGTTTCTTCACAACAATAAAAAAGGTTAACTACAACACTGAGCAAGGTTAGGACTTATAGTAAAAATCTGGCTAAATAAAAAAAAAAAAAATAGTCAAAAGAACAGCATAAAAATATCAAATTGACTGAAAAAGTAAAACCAAAGAAGCCAGTGTGAGAGAGTTTATAAAGTAATCCAGCAAAGACTTTAAAACAGCCGTGAGATAAAATGCGTCGATGAGCAAAGGCAAATGCATAGCTTAAGTAGAAACCAGAGCCTCAGCAACAGGAAGGTCTGAGCAATGGAGGGAAAGACAGGCAGCCTGGTGGGAGGGCCTGCAGTCCCAGCACTTGGGAGGCAGAGGTGGAAGGAACCCTTAGTCTCAAGACTCTACCTAGGCAAAGAGAGAGGAGGAGGGAGAGAGGCAGGCAGAGAGCAAAAGAGAAGCAGAAAGAGGCAGACAGACACACAGACTAAAATATCCAAACAGAAAACTTAAAACATAAATCAAAAGAGCAACAGAGATGTTCACTAGGAGTGGAGGAAAGAGCACGTGTGTGCCTCTCACAGGACCAGGGCTGTCACTGCATCTACAGAGCTCACTACTGACCTAGTTATTCCCAGCCATCCCACTACTGCACCCTCACCGTACCACTGACAGTCAAGAAGCCCTATTTCCTCACTCGTGGGCCCAACGGGATATGAAGAGGGAAATGGGAAAAATGACAAAAGGCTTTAATTAGGGAGGAGGGAGGTCAATCAGAAGAAGAGGGGGGAAGCGAGGGAGAAATGGAGGGAAGGGGAAAAATGAACACTAAGGATGCTTGAAAAACCATAGGACTATTGTTTTTATTTACTTAATAAAAATTACATATAACACATGTGTATGTACATACATACTTACGTATATAGTAAAGTTATGTCACTTGGGCAGACAATGCAGTACTAGGCATGAAAATTTCCGTTTCTACTTGTTGGTCAGGGAAGTCCAAGATTTTCACAAAATATTATAGGTTATTGCTGTTGGTCTTGGTTGCCCCCAGAAGTTGAAGACGTCATACATTTTAGAAATTTGACTCAGAGGATCCAAGCTAAATCTGACCTGAAAGTCTTTTCCTTGACGACTACCATTCACAGGATCAGAAGGAGCCAGCTGAGACTCCATGGGAGGGAAGCAACTGACAGTCCTACCCAGCTGTGACCCTATGACCCACAACGGTCAGCATGATGAGACAGCCCTAAGGGTGCACTAGTGGTACACATACTCTGTAGGAACCAACAGCTTGCTCCCTCCTGGACTTCAGGATCACTCAATAGAAGGGAAACGGTGCCTGGTACTGGAAATCTGTACAACTGCCTGGGGCTAATGAGGTCTTGGATCTTGGAGGAAAGCCCACCACCACTTTACTACACCCTAATCCCTTATGCATCCTGACACATATCCTTATACCCAACAGATACGTGTAACACTCACCTCTAATGGAAGAGCCTTCACTTTGTTACAGATGGAGACTGTTACAGAAAATGCAACTGTTCAAAATGCAGAGAAAACCTGACCACAGGATGGCCATGCCTGGAGAATATTTCTGTAGCACATCTCCCACACCTACGGCTCAAGGACCATTGCAGAACAAGAAGCTTAAGGAATTCAATTCACAGACCATACGAAGCTCAAAAAGAAGAAAGGCCAGAATGTGGATGCCTCGATCATTTTTAGAAGGAAGAAGAAAACACTCACGGGAGGAAAACAAGGTCAAATAGAGGAACGGGGACTGAAGAAAAGATCATCCATCCAGAGACTGCTTCACCTGTGGATCCACCCCATACGCAGCCACCAAACCCAAGCACTATTGCTGATGCCACGTAGTGCTTACTGGCAGGAACCTGATATGGATGCCTCCTCAGAAAGTCTGCCAGATCCTTACTGAAATAGATGAGGATGCTTGCAGCTAACCACCATACTGAGCATAGGAATCCCAATGAAGGAGTTATTAAAAGGACTGAAGGAGCTGAAAGGGTTTGCAACCCCATGGGAAGAACAACCATGTTCTTATCAACCAACCAAACTCCCCTCAGAGCTCCCAGGGACTAAAGCACCGACCAAAGAGTACACATGAAGTGTCTCATTGTTCCAGTTGCATATGTAGCAGAGGATGGCATTGTCTGGCCTCAATAGGAGGAGAGGTCTGTGGTCCACTGAAGCCTTGTTTCCCCACTGTAGGGGAATGACAGGCTGATGAGGTGGGAGTGGGTGGTTGGGAGTGGGAGCATCTTCATGGAAGCAAAGGGAGCAGGGAGGGGGAATGAGAAAGGGGAGAAAAGGGGATAATATTTGAAATGTAAATACATAGAATATCAATAAAAACAATTAAATAATAATAATAATAATAAGTTCAAGATCCAGGGGACTAGTAAATCTACTATGCGATTGTGTCTTCTAGAAAGACAAGCTTTATTCATGATACCTCAACAATGTGGCTATATAAACAAGACTCAAACAAAACCAACCCCAACAAACATGCTAATCTGGAAGGGGGTGAGTTTCACTGGGCCCCAACCCTGGACAAGGAAGCAAGGGCAAAGAGGAAGGCTGACAGCACAGGAATCCGTCTTCCCTAGGAATGAGTTCCTTGGTTGGTTGTCCAGCACCAAGTGGTCATCCCTGAAAATACACACACACAAGCAGCACTAGATGGACTGAGTTCCTTGTATTTATGTATGATCATAATATAAAACAACTGAAGGGAAAGAGGCTGTGATTGGAGGGGACATGGAAGGGGCTAGAGGAAGGAAAGAGAAGAACGGATGTAATTATATTTTAATTTAAACAAAAAGAAACATCTGGGCATAAACCCAAACAACAGACTAGCTCTGATTTTCTGTGCAAAATGAAAGTATGAGAAAAAAACATGACATAAAATGTTAGTGTTACAAAGGTTTTTGTAGAGTGTACTAAGAGAATGTCTGTAAGAAGATGCTATTATATAACACCAAACTCAATGCAAACACTTAAAAGACCACATAAATGACACCAGAGAGACACCTGAGGTAATCTGAAATTACTAAGTAGAGTTCTAAATAATAGTCAAGAAACACATAGAAAATTAAATAGAAAAAAGGAATAAACAGAAAACAAAATAAAATGGCTAAGGGTTTGTCTATCTTGATGACTTTCTCAAAGCTCTTGGTTTCATTGATTCTTTATATTGTTCTCTTTGTTCCTAATTTATTGATTTCAGTCCTGAGTTTATTTCCTGCCATCTACTCCTCTTGGGTGTGTTTGCTTCTTTTTGTTCTAGAGCTTTCAGGTGTACTTTAAAGTGCTATTTTTGGCATATGAGATCTCACCAATTTCTTTATGAAGGCACTTTATGAAGAGCACTATTCCTCTGAGCACTGCTTTCATTGTGTCTCATACATTTGGGTGTGCTGTGCCTTCATTTTCACTGAATTCTAAAGAGTCTTTATTTCTTTATTTCTTCCCTGACCAAGTCATCACTGAGTAGAGTTGTTCAGTTTCCATGTGTATGAGGATTTTCTGTTGTTTTGTTGTTATTGAAGTCCAGCCTTAGTTCATGGTGATCTGATAAAATGCATAGAATTATTTCAATCATTTTGTATTTGTTGAGGCCTGTTTTGTGTCCAATTATGTGGTCAATTTTAGAGAAGGTTCCATAAGGTACCAAGAAGGCACATTCTTTGTGTTTGGGTGAAATGTTCTGTAGATATGTTAGATCTATTTGGTTCATAATGTCTGTTAGTTTCATTATTTCTTTGTATAGTTTTTGTCTTGATGATTTTTTTTCTTTGTTGAGAATGGGGTGTTGAAGTCTCATACTGTTAATGTGTGGGGCTCAGTGCATGATTTAAACTTTAGTAATGTTTATTTTATGAATGTGGCTGCCCCTGCATTTGAGGCATAGATATTCAGAATTGAGATGTCATCTTGGTGAATTTTTTTCTTTAATGAGTATGAAGTATCTTTCCCCATATCTTTTGATTAATTTCAGTTAAATATCTATTTTATTAAATATTAGAATGGCTACTGCAGTTTGTTTGTTGGGACTGTTTGCTCGGAAAACATTTTTCTAGCCCTTTACTCTGAGGTAATGTGCATCATTGTTGCTGAGGTCTCATTCTGGTGTGCATCAGAAGGATGGATCCTGTTTTTGCATCCGTTCTGTTAGCCTGTATATTTTTATTAGGGAATTGAGTCTATTGATGTTGAGAGATATTAATGACAAATGATTGTTAATTCCTGTTATTTTGATGTTGGTGGTGGTACTGTGTGTGTGTGTGTGTGTGTGTGTGTGTGTGTGTGTGCTTCCCTTCTTTTTGTTTTGCTGGTATAGGGTCATTTATATTCTGCATTTTCTTGGGTATAGTTAGCCTCCTTGGGTTGAAATTTTTCTTCTAGTATCTTCTGTAGGGTTGGATTTGTGGATATTGTTTAAATTTGGTTTTGTCATAGAATATCTTGTTTTCTCCAACTATGGTGATTGAAAGTTTTGCTGGGTATAGCACTCATCTGTGACGTCTGTGGTCTCTTGAAGTTTGCAAGACATCTGCCCAGGCCATTCTGGCTTTTAGAGTCTCTGTTAAACAGTCAGATATAATTCAGACAGGTCTGCTATATGTCACATGGCCCTTTTTCCTTACAGCTTTTAATATTTTTCCTCAAGACTCTGCTATACCACTCCTAGGTATAAGCCCAAAAGATGTTCTAGGACACTTGCTCAACTATGTTTATAGCAGCCAGAAACTGGAAACAATCTACATGTCTCTCAACTGAATAAAGAAAATGTGGTACATTTACACAGTAGAGTATACTCAGCTATTAAAAACAAAGACATCATGAAATTTTCAGGCAAATGGATGGAACTAGAAAAGATCATCCTGAATGAGGTAAGCCAGGCTTACATTAATAGTGTTTAGTCACTTGTAAATGAATATTAGCCATAGAGTACATGATATCCATGTTACTAATCTACAAACCCAAAATATTAGACAAGGAGGGCCTAAGGGAAGATGTCCAAATCTCAGAGGGGAAATAAAATAGACATCGGCATTGGATGAAGGAAGGAAACTGAGTAGGAAAAGGGATGGGGGAACTGGGGTGGGGACCAGGCACAGATTGGGGAGGCTAATAGAGAGAACAGAGATCAGTAGGAAGACTTCTCTAGGACTAGTTAGAGACCTGGGATGGGGAAGGCTCCTAGGAGCCTAAGGCTCTTAGCAGTGGGGCATATGCAGACTGATAATGCCATTTCCTGTAGCCAAGTTGGACTTCTAGTAGAGGGATTGGGACCCCAGCCAACCCACAAAACCTTCCATCCAAAAATTTGATCTGCCTACAAAATGCACAGGGATAAAGATGGAGCAGAAATTAAGGAAACAGCCAATGACTGCCCACTGTGAGGGGGAGGGTATATTTAGTCCTGTGGCAACTTGATACGTGGGAGAAGGGAAGATGATAAGGACAAGACACTGAAGACACTGGGAGGAGGTGGGGCTAAGATCGGGATGTAAAGTGAATAAATAAATTAAGGAAAACCCACCATGCTTAAGCTTTACTGTATACTAATGACATCAAATAAAAATATCTAAATATACCAATTAAAAAGATTGGCATTTTATGCTTGAAAATATGGCCACAAGAAGCTCATGTCAAAAAACAATGATAAAGTTAAGAATAACAGAATGTGGGAAATAGATAAACCATGCAAGCATTGACTAAAGCAAAGGCGGAGAATCTACTTCCGAATGATGAATGAAGAAGATGCACAGGTCCATTCTTTCCACACAGCCACACGAGTGCACCTAACAGTCTGGAGACTAAGGGAGTCTGACAAACAAAAGCACTTTCCCTCTGAAATGAGTAACATAGATGGTCTTTGCTCTTAGCTCCTGGGAAGCAACTTCTAAAGCCCCTCAAATGTCACACAGGAAAAGTGTGTGTTACTCGTGGTGGGTATAATGGCACACACAGAGTTTATGCTAGCTAGTGGGGACAGTTGGGGGGTCCTGGACACCATGTCAGAAAGACCAGGTACACAATTGGGAAGTTGGGATTTTGAACTACAAGGTTAGCCTCAACTCTAAACGCCACTATCAATTTCACAGCCTGTGAGACTCAATTCACTCATCCAACTTAATAAAGCCCCAGTAATAGGCAACTCTGGAAGTTGGATAGGATTCATTTCCTATATACTGTGGTGTCTGTGGTATATCTCCTGTACACTCTGTTACAGACATGCCAATTCCAGGATGGGAACACCAGAAGAGTCACACTTACAGCCCTTCTAAAGCTTTGCCAGTATCTCTCTTCTTTTGACCTCCAAGCCACAAAGTGCTCTCCTTTCCCAGAGGCGAAGATGGCTTAGCTGATGCAGTTCTTCAGCCTCCCACAAAGACACATAACAATGCCCTCTAGCAGAAGCAGACGACTACCAGAACTTCTCATTTGTCCAAGATGTAGAAGCCAAATTCCTGATATATGAAGCCAAGATGTTGGAAGATTCCTTCCACACAGCTGTAACCCATAAAATAGTAGTCTACACAGGAAGATTGGGCTGAGAATACTTAAGCACCAACCCTTTCTTCCTCATACAGGAAAGTCTCCCATCAGAAAATAAAAACAAAGAGTATCAGAAACTACCTTCGATACCTGGTAACTTGATCACAAACAGAATTGTTATCCTAAGAGAAGTAGGCCATAATATCAGACTTCCATCATGGGGCAGTGGCTTCATAGATGTGCCCAAAGAGACAGACAGTCCTTAAGAGAGCATACCGAAGCTCTCCAACACAAAGTGACTTTATTCAAAACACTGACAACTTTGACTATAAGCAGTTCATGGAAGTGTGGGGTTTCTGACCTAGCCTGTCAGAAAGAACCATAAAAAGACAGACTCAAGAAGGGTCCCTTTGAGACAGGGGCCCACAGCTGAACAATGTGCAGAGGGTGAGACACTTTGGAGACCTCAGTCCTGAATGCCTTCATCTAACCCTCCTGTCAAGGCTGAGGGAGCAATGCAGAAGAGGAGACAGAGAATTTCTAAGAGCCAGAGATTATGGAGTACTCCAAGAAACAGCATCCTCAAGAACAACAGGACTGTTATAGGACAGAGCTAACAGGGACTCTGGCAACCCACATAAGACCTTCACAGGATTAAGCTAGATGGGGTCCTAGCATAGATGGGGGATAAGAAGAAGTGGTCTCAATCTCCTACTCCTAATCACCAAACCATTTGTGATTGATACCTACTAACTTTCTCCAGGGGAATCTTTCCCATATACTAACCACACTTCTCACAGCAGGCCCCATACCCAGGAGTAGGGCCAACATAAAATGAACTCAATGGTATTTTTGTAGATCTTTTGTCTCATTTTGCTGTTTAGTCTTTTGGGGGGGGGGCTTATTAGTCTCTTGCTTGTATATTTTGGGTTCTATTTTTGTGGGGAGGTTGTATGGGTGATTCTTGTGCTTTCTGATTTTTTGGGAGGTGGGGAGAAAGAAAAAGCATTTAGTTGGGTTGGGTAAGGCAGTGAGGAAGATTTGGAAGGAATTGGAAGAGGAGAAAATAAGAGCAAAATATATTGTTGAAAAATTATTTTTAAAAAAAGAGTTCCTTTGGGTAAGAACAAACCTTAAATATTGGCCTCAAAAACTATCATAAATGATTTCAAATTTAACTAGATCATATCAAGAAAAATTTAACACCACACACACACACACACACACACACACACACACACACATACACACACATACATACACACACCTCTACTTCACTAGCAACTTACAGAGCTGAATAGCTGTGTTAGACACTAGCAGAGGCAAAAAAAAGTCCAACAGAAAAAAAAAAAAAAAGACACAGCTAAAGAGCACTAATAAATCCCATCATCCCAGGTGACCACGCACACACTCAGGAATGCACCCTCTGAGAAACAACGTTCCCAGCTTCATGCTGTAACAGAAACAAGCTTCACAGAAATCAGTCCAGCCAAGCCATTAATTAAGTGGGCAAACAAACAGCAACAAAGATGAGTCCAGGGGCAGGGAGGAAAAAAGGAGAGGGATTGGTCCTGACAGCTTACATTACCTAAAATATCCAGTTTTCAACATCACAGTTTGGAACATGCAAAGAAACATAAAACTGCATCAAATGCTGGCTGAAGACGAGAAACAGCCAACAAACCAGACACTGCTACGCCCCAAATTTGTGTATAGGTTTAACAAAATGCATAGATAATTCTTTGCAGCATTTATTTGTAGACAGAAGAAAATAAAGAGATAATTTTAACACTTATTTGGAAAAGCAAAGGAAGTGTGCCTTAAACAAATGTAAAAAGAACCGAGTGGAAGGGAACGTGACCCCAGTGAAAGACAGCATGCCACCACACTGCCCAAAACTGGTATTAGCAAGGTGATCAACACAAGTCAGCAACAGAGAACCCAGACTAAAGCCACGAAGTGCAAACCAATGTCAGCATAGGAAACACACAGACAAAGGTGGGGGCAAGGGGTCTCAATCTAAGCCTCTCATTTTTAAGTAAAAGTTATCTCAAAATGGACCTCCAGGTTAAATGTAAAATTAGCAGCTAAGCCATAAGACTCTTTAGACCTAGGGCTAGGAAGTTTACTACTACAAAACATCCATAAGAATAAAAGCTACAACTTTTTACAAGTAGTTTTGTTCTGGATTGTGGGGGGTGGGGTGGGGTGCTGTGGGGCTGTATTCTGGAGGCCTCACACAGAGATCTCTGGTTCCAGTAGGTGCTTGGGTTCAGGCAAATGGGAGAAAAATCCAGCAGGGAGGAGGAGTGGCTTCTGCAGCCTCTGCTGCTGGGTTCCTGAGTTCAGGCGAAAGGGAGAGGGAGGGGGGCCACCTCTGCAGCTGCCACAGGGTGTCAGGCTGGGCTGAGCCAGGGGGAGACTCCAATGGGGGAGGGAGGAAAGGGGGTACAGGGGAGCTTCTGGCGGCAGCAACTTCAAGAGAGCCGATCTCTTCCCAAGCGGCAGTATTAAAGCTCTTATGACAGAAGCTCTCAGATGATGAAATAATTCCTGCACATCTTTTATATTTCTAGATAGGCTTCTTATACACAATTTGGGGACAGTTCAGAGTCTGGCAATAGGTACTTCTGATTGGCTTGGCCTGACAGCTTGGGAATGTCTTATCTACATATTTGGGGGTGTGGTCCTGCTTCTGTCTTGAGCCTACCCTACCTGTGGGAGAGAAACTTGGGCATGACCTATACAACTCAAACCTCTCTACAAGGGGCTGTGGGGGTGAGGGGCTGTAGCTGCGTGAGAGGGGCCAGATCTCCTGGGAGACTAGGAAGCTTCCTACCATCCCTTAGGGTCCCTGGGGCTTCAACTTATCTTGACCAGGAATCAGGGTACCTTTCACAGGCCACAGCTCCACAGGGTACACAAAAAGAAAATGAAAATATAAATTGTATATCAGGAGATAATATTTGCAAACCATGTATCCAGCCAAACAGTTTGTATCAGTGGTACATGAGGAACCCCAATACCTTGGACCGGGAATCCAGTTTAAAAATGAGCAATGGATCCGTTTTACCAAAGAGGATGTATGGCTGGCAAATAAGCAATGGGAAGATTCTTATTCTTGTCATCATATGTCAACATCATTAGTTATTAGAAAAACATAAGCCTAAAAGCACACTGAGATGCCACTGTATAGCTTCCGAAATGGGTGCAGAATATGGGAACATAATGGTTAAACTAATACAAACGCTGGGGAACATACACAGAAACTGGGCTCCTCATATACTGGTAAGCATGAAAAATGGTTCTCTAGAAAACAGACTGACAGTTTCTATGAAATTAAACATGCAATTACCACACAATCTGGTGACTGTACTCCCAGGTATCTAGCACACACAAGCAAGAGGTTACACTGCATATAGATCTGCACTTTAATAGTCTGTATATATCATATATATATACATATATACACACACACATATACATCACACATACATATACATCACACACACACACACACACACACAGATAGACATGATATATAGATTACAACTCCAGTATGAGAACTCCAGGGTTCCTGCGGTACACCAACGAGTCACAAAACCAAGGGCTAACACTGAAGTGAGTAGAAAGGCAACTCCTCTTTACCCCCAGTGTTGTCACAGTTCTAGAAAGGGACACTGCAGATCACAAACAATTCTCTTGGGTAAATGGTGGAGTATGCTTCCAACATTATAAATGTTTAAAGAGCTGAGTAAGTAACTAGTTGAGTATTTGTTTTTGTTTTGTTTTGTTTTTGCTTTTGCTTTTAAATCTTACTCAGAGTGTAGGCAAACCTGGCATAACCTGGACTCTGGGTGCAGGAGAGAAGGAGGCAGTTTCCCTGACACAGCTCAGCATGGTCTACAACTGGAATCTCGCAGCTGCTCCAGGGCCTGGCACTGAGTGCTAAGTTGGAAAGTGATGGAGTAAATGGACTTTGATTGTCTGCTTAGCTATGGAGGATAGAGAAGGCAATGTTGCCATCTGTGGTAGAGCCAGAGAGTCTACAAAGCAACAGACATGTGCAAAGAAAGAGCTGGTGAGTCAAAGTTCCAATGAGTGGGCAGCCACCCGCTCACCCATCACTGTCTCTCTGTACAAAGTCAGTCCATAGACACTGTGAGGGTGGCCAATTCTTCGAATACACAGCTCCAACACAGATTAAGGAACAAATGAAAAAACAAGGAGCCATAGCTCAGGTAAAGAAACCTTCAGAAACTGATCCGAATGGAAGCACATGGTCAGTAACATGGGTAAGCACTCCACCACATTCAAAAAAACAACTTAAATACATTAAAAACTTAATTATAACTCTAGAGACTATAAAACTCATAGAAGAAATACAGTGGTAAAATTTCATGACAGTGATCTTGGCAATGATTCATTAAGGGTGAAGCTAAAAGTATACAGTATGGCAGGATAGGTAACTTCTAAATATATTATGTTCCATTCATTTACTGTGTGTGCATGTGTGTGTTTAGAGGTCAGAGGACCACTTGTATAAGTCTTGTAAGACTATTCTCTTCTAACAAGTATGTTCTGGGGATTAAATTCAGGTCACCAGCCTTGGCACTAAGCACCTTCACTTTATTTTGCCAAATCCATAAATTGTTCTTTCTATACACTAAAGGAAAAAAAAAACAATAGAATAAAAATGAAGTGGCAAAAATTGAGAGAAAATATTTGCAAACCAAGACTCTGATATATCATCACTCTCTATCAAGGGAATGGGAGGGATGATGGGCTCTGTGGAAAGAGCTTCTTGTTCTTCTGGAGGGCCTGGGTTCAGTTCCCAGCACCCACATGATAGCTAACAACGGTTTGTATCTCCAGGTCCATGAGCTCTGATGCCCTTTTCTGTTCATGAATGGATACTGCACTCATGAGGTGCACAGACATATATGCAGGTAAAATACCCATACACACAAAACAAAATATTAAGAAAGAGAATTCCTACAAGTTACTATCAAAACAAACAAAAAAGAAAATTAAAAACTAAACAACAGACTTAAATAGACATATCTGCACATAAAATATGCAGAAGATGAATGAGGAGATGATCATCTATAATCATTAGCAAAGTGTGACCTGAAACCATGACAGGCGTGTAGAGACAGCTATTACAAAAGCCAAATGGCTAAACAACAAATACCCTAACCCAGCAATACCAATGATACCAGAAGTACCAACTGTTGGCAAACATGTGCAATCAGTTCAACAATGTGCACGATTGGTGGCAATGCAAAGATATAGTATCTGTGAAACACATTACGAAGGTTTCTCAAAAAGATGAAAAATATATTTATAACTCCACTCTTGACTATTTGCCCATTGAAAATAAAATCTAGAAGAGAGGTAGGTATGGTGCTATGCTCATCTGAAATTCTTTCTTTTGTTTTTTTTTTTTTCATACATCAAATCTTGACTGCAATTTCCCCTCCTTCCCCTCTTCCCTTCCCTTAGTCTTTCCTCATGCCTCCCCTCTCCCCCTCCCCTCAGAAAAGAGCACACCTCCTAGTACATCAAAGAAACACTGCATAAAAAGCTACAAGTCCATCACCTCAAGGATCTCCCTGGGAAGGAGAAATAGAATAGATTTCATGGGTGGACTAGGGACAGGTGTGGTTGGGAACAGGAGGGATCAGGTGGGGAAGGAGAAAAATTATTGGAGGCATTTCGGGGGTAAGATGGAAACCCAGTGCAATGGAAAGTCAATGAAATTTATGAGAGCAGCCTTAGCAAAACTCCTGGTAATGGGGGAAGGGGACCCTGAACCAGTCATCATCTGTAATCATTCAAGGCCTCATGTGGAGGGATTGGGACACCAACCTAGACACAAAACCTTCAGCTTACAGTTTGTCCTGCCTTTAAAGTGTTCTGGAACTGAAAACTTGGAGAATTTTCAAAGAGACCAGAGGGACTTCATCCAGTAGTTGATGGGGGCACATGCAGACTCTCACAGCCAAACATTAGGTGAAAGTTTGGGGAGTCGTGCAGATTGGGGGAGGAAGGATCAGAGGAACACCGTGAGAACGTGAGAACACAGTCAAAGGATCACAGAGCCTGCAGGGGTCTGACCTGGGTTCCTGCATATATGCTATTACTGAGTAGCTTTGTGTTCTTGTGGGAATCCTGGTGGTGGAAGTGGGGCCTGTCTCTGACTCTTTTGCCTACTTGTGGGACCCTTTTTCTCCTGCTGGACTGTCTCATCTCTAACAGTCAGGAAACAGAAACAATGTGAATGCCCCTTGGGAGACAAAAGAATAAAGACAGTGGAATGTGTACCAACAGAATACCATCCAGCCACTGTTCTAAGGATACACTGTCACATGTTATGGATGAGGACATTATATTAAGTAAACAAGCCTGTCACAGAAGCATAAATACTGCTTGCTGCCACTGTAAGAGTTACCTAAATCACATGAACTTATAGAAACACAGAGCAGTGCTGTTCAGTGGTTAGGAGTCCCAGTCACAGAGTGAAAGCTTCTAAGAATCTGTTGGATGGCAGTACAATTACGTTCACCAATAATGTCAATTTAAAAAAATCATCAAAATGGTAGATCCTCATGTATTTTACAATAAAAACCAGAGTTGAACTTTTTAAATGGCTAAGAAGTCTGGAATCAGTGATAGCACAAATTGACAAAGTCTAAGCAAAGACAGCATTGGAGGTGTATGTGCTAGACTGGGGCCAATAATCTGGGCCTGAGTTAGGGCAGCATAAGCTCTCTTTAAACTCATGTTTTCATCTGCAAAATGAACTAGGCTAGTGAAACCTGAATGTCTTTCAGCTCTAAAAGCCCATGAATCATTTTAACACCACCCAGAAAGCTTAGAATAAAAAATGGAGTTGAATAGTGTTCCCCTAAAAGCCAGCGAATGTTTTTGAAAAGGGACTATTACTGATTTTTTTTTTTAATCTTAGAAAAATCAAGTAATGCAGATATCTGTCGAACTGATGTAATAATAGTTAAACAAACACTTCACATAGTTTCTCAGCCAGTTAGTGTTTCTACACGATCCACCCAAATATAAATGAGCTATTTGCAACAATAGTTTGGACATTTTCCATGTTATAAAACATCCTAAGTGGTTTAAGAAAGATTCTGGTACATGATATATAAAACATTCTTTCAAAACATGAATACCTAACTTCAGTGGAATTTTAAAAACTTTTCTGTTTATTCCCCCCATTATCAGTGTGTAGGATATCTAGAAATAAATACATCGTCTGGTAGCAAATGCAAAGACTTTGAGATGAAAAGACATTATTTATTTCAAGTCATTATTACTATCTCTGGAAACATAAAGTTACCAAGCCTCAGTTTCCCTGTTTACATGATGAGATGCTGCACATTCTCTTTCAAACTCAGGACTCCTGGTGTTGTCCTATTTGTATGCAAACGACAAGTGCCCCACTTTAGAGGCCTGTATGTCTGTCATGATTGTGCTCTGGATAAGACTTCCAATACTTCATTGAGAAACAGTGGTGAAGATAGAGACCCTTGTCTTCCTAATACTCTTCTGGAAATGATTTACATCTCCATATTTAGTATGACTCGGGCTGTGGATGAGCCAGTTAGCCCTTCTTGTGTTGAAATATTCCTTCTGTGCTCAATTTTTCAAAGTTTGTATCATAATATTCATTTTATTATATTTTCTGGTTTTAATAAGATGATTGTACAACTTTTAGTCACAATATTAAGATACTTATTTATTTGCTTATATTAAACCACTCTTCCATCTTTGGATGGATCCTACTTGGTCAGGGCTTATCTACTTTTTCCTGTGCTCTTGAATTCAATCAACCAATATGTTGATAATTTCTACATATATGTTGGGATACTGGTGTCTTGTTTTTGTTTGTGGTGTTCTTTAGTTTGTTATTAAGATAACGCTAGCTATCCTCATGGAACTAGTTTGGAAGAATGTCTCCCCTGCTTCAATATTTTGGGATAGTCTAAGATTTTAATGCTAGTCTTTCTTTTTGTGTATGTTAAATATGATCACTGGTAGGGACAGACACACTCATATTATTCTCTTAGTTTCTCTGATGGTGACGTCCATCCTCTGTTCCTCAGGCTCATCTTTGTGGTGTGAAGTCTGCATCTTTGGTTCCCTTCTCCTTTCTATCCATGATCTGCTGCTGAGTTACATCTGCACATGAGGAGAACACTCCTTGGTTCCCAGTATAGGACTTCCTTGAGCACTCAGTGCAGGGCTGACCCGGCAGGGATGAGTTCTCTCTGACTTTGTTTCATCGTCATCACACCTTTGTTCTACTTACTGGGTACAATGTTCATAGTTGGCATTTTGTTCTCCTGTTTATTCATGGCCTGCAGGTATGTGGTACTTGTGCTTTATTTGTAGGCCATCACACCATCTCATCCATCTCACATTCAGTTCACAGGAGTAAATGGCAGCAGCTCAATCCACTCACAAACACTCCACAGACACGACCGTAGTTCAGTGTGGTAGAGTCTGGTTAGCAGCCGTGGTGGCAAAACCTAGCAGGAAATGCCAGGAAAAGTTCTCTGCTGTGTCTCTCAGTGAAGTGAAGATCAGTGAAGACGCAAGAGCAACAGCCGTGTACAGTTAACTCTATAAGCAAGCCAAGCTCAGCCTTCATCATTGCCCATCGAGTCCATAAGTCTTGCCTCAGCTCGTGCGGCTGTATCAGCTGACCTCACTCTGCCAATCAGCACGGGTCCTTGGAAGCGGCAGGAAACTGAAGCACACTACCAGAAATTTGTTGGTGTGTTTCTCTCTATGGAGTCCTGACAAATGGAGGGCAATTATGCAGTGTAAGGTGGAGCAATACATGCGTGTAGTTAGCAAAGAATCCTTCATCTTGTGTCCTTTTGAGTGTAGCAAAACATCCTTTCACCTCTGTCTGCTTCAGGAAATCATTCTTTCACGTGTTTGCCTCAGCAAAACACCAACCATCCAATGCAACTGACTTCCAAAGAACCCACTTCAAGTTCCTGCTTTGACCTCCCTCAGGGATGGACTGTAATCAGGATGGTGAGCCTTTTAAAATCAGGTTTCGTCACAATGATTTATGACAGCAAAAGAAACCTAACTGCTTCTGAGATGAATCTGCCAACGTTGGTGAGGAGAATGTGCAAGTGTTTGGAACTTTGGGACCAAAAGGCCATTTGAGTGCTCAAAAGTGAATGGGTAGCTCGGTATGGGCTTGAAAGATAAAAGTGTTGAGAGAATACAGATGATGGAGGCCTGGTTTATAAAGTTTCAGAGGGAAGCAAAGACTCACCGGTCAGAGCCACTCACATTATATCTGATTTAAGAATCTGTGCGTTGGGGTTAATCAGCTGTGATTAACAAGAGACCAACATTACTGAGGGAAAAAAATCTGTCAATTACTTCCTTAGGGACATCAGGACACACAAGCTGTGTTCCAGCAGAGGACCAAGGGTGCATCTCAAATTAGAAGCAGAACTTGGTAATGTGTAAGAGTCTCCCAGATGGTACTGGGTTTGAAGCATGAAAGGACCATGTAGAACAGCTGAGGCTTGGCACTGTGCAAGCCCAGAAGGCATGGGTGGAGACCCCAGAATGATGGAGATGCCAGGACTTTGGAAGGAATGTCAAAAACATCAGCAGCTATAGAATAGAGCTAATTTAAGCCTATGAGATAAGTTGAGTGTGCCAGAACTAGAGAGGTGGAGCTACCCAAGTTCTCTGGAGCCCAGAAGACCATGACTGATGATCAGACTTTAAATACTGGGCTTTTTACACTGTTAAATTTTAGTTTTGCCTTGATCTGATTATAACTGCCGTGGGGAGGAGGCTCTGGATTCCATACAGAAATTGACTGAGTGGACACAGGAAGGCTACCCAGTAAGTGTCCCTCCACTGCGTCTGCTTCGGTTCCTACCTCAAGCTCCTGTCCTGGCTTCCTTCAATGACGAACTATAATCCGCACGGTAAGTAAACCCTTTCATCCCCCAGTGGGCTTTTGTGAGTGTTTTATTATAGCAAAGGAAATCCCGAACTATGACATGGGAAGTGGGAAGGAATTTGAAGGAAGGAAATGAGGGAAGATTTGATCAAAATACATTAATACATCATGTATGAAACATCAAACAATAAACCTTAAAAATAGTACTAGAAGCCCTAATCAGACTCAGTAAAGAAAGAAAAAGTAATAAAGCTAGAAAGGAAGTGCAAAGTGCTACACTAAATACTAAAACAAAGACTATGAAAAAGAAAGAGAAAAGCAGAGGTGCTAAATACAGCACACATCGCAAGAGAGGCTGGCAGTCTGTCCAGCATGGACACACCAGGATGGTGTGACCTGTTGGCTTCATGCTGTACTGGATTTAATGCATCATGCATATGATGAAATTAATCTTTTAAAAAAGTTGGTAACTCCTTAAATCAGTGAAAGGCCAGTCAGAACGTGACCCTGTACCGATGCACCATCCTGGGTCATCTCTGACAAGCTAAGAAGACCCAGAAACTTCACAGGAAACTAAAAGGTTGAACAAAAATGTAATAAAATCCCTCAAAATAATCTTTCAGTTGGGTGGATTTGGCACGTCCCAGAGGATACCTATGAGCTGAGTGGAATTTTGAATTAAGCCAGACTTCACCTTTAAGAAACAATGAACATGTTTGTAAGTAAAACTCTGTATTAACAAGAAACATGGATGTGAGTACAGAAACGATATTATCAACTCAACTATATCTAAATATTTTACAAAGCTTTCTATGAGCCATCAGTAGATCTTTAAAATGAGTCATTTGACTGTAAAACCAGCTTTTTGTGTGTCTGCCAAGCATAAAATTGCCCTATGCTAAATTTAACACAAATTTCACATTTCAGAGTAATGTGTTCCTGTTCTTCAACATAATTCTGACAGTGATTCAAAAGGTAAAAACACACTTACAAGAGCCTACCTTCTGATAAAGTTTAGTAAGTAAAGAAAGCAAGCAACATACAAAAATTAGCTCCATGTTTTAAAGCTGCAGGCAATCAAGCCAAGAAAATAAATTGAGGAACCAGGCTATGTAATCACAATCACTTGTAAAATCATTTAAACTATTTCTTAGTTGTAATTATTAGCAGTTTCTTATGACTGTAATCTTAAAAAAAACTTCCACCCAAAAATTAAATGCACATGTACATTAACATTTTTGTCTACTTATAGTTAAGTGCTAGTGTGCCAGATTAAAATGTCCCCTTTCCAGTACTGCACTCTATTAATTCTAGTACATTTGGTTCCCAGTTAATTTTGTATTATTTTTCCAAATAATGATTCACTAGGAACTGAAGTAATGAAGAGTTTGGGAAAGAAAATAATGAAGAGAGCCGTGTAGCGTTTTCACACAGCGACACTCCTTTAGAAGCTCTTCAGTGCTGCTAATCACTGTTACATAGTCAGGATTCCAGCTTTACATAGCAGAGTGCACTACACTTTCCAAACACAGCACGTGTAAGGCTGGACGGCATATGTCAGGAGACAGTCAGCCCTGCCTAGCAGCCTGTCTTCTCATGACCATCCAGAGATCCTGGTTTTCACCTGTTCCTGAAGAATGCTAACATGGGTAAAAATCACTTAGAGAAAGAACTTAAGTTGTTAACCAAAACATTACCTTAAAAACTAAAATTAATTTTCAAGAAAATTTATTTCTTACCTGGGTAATCAATTTGTGAACAGAGACTACCTTTGTCCTGATATATTTAAGTGGCTGTCACCTGGCTCTAGGACAATCAGAGGTGCCAACCATGTCCCAGGCTGGGTTGCCTTCAGTCACCAGTGACTTAGTCTGAGCTATCAGTGTTACAGGTCTGCCTCCTGACCTCTCACAGCTGGTAAGGGGCAAGAAACGCTCATTATCAAAGCTTGGTTTTAACTGTTAATAACCAAAGAAGATCCCAAATATTCAATAGTTTAGCTTTAGGAGTCTTCAAATACTTTTATCATTTTTTAGTTTTATGTGTAAAACAAAACCAATATGCATCCTTATATATTTCTGACCACTAAAACACATTGTCCTCTTGTGGTAATTCTTTCTATATTTGCAAAGAATGTACAATAACCCTCAGCAAATTAAAAACAAATCAGTCAGGGACTGGAGCAATGGCTCAGTAGCTAATAACACCTGCTGTTCTTACTGATGATTCAAGTTGGGTGCCCTGTACCCACATCAGTCAGCTCACTGGTAACTCATCCCAAGAAATCTGATGTCCTAGTCTGGCTTTCCAAGGCACCCCTGAACATGAATGGCATTTTCTCACAGCAATGCACACATGCACATAAATTAAAATATAACTAACCTTTAGAAAAATAAATAAAATAAACCCAACAAACATATAATTCTAGGGGCCAAAATATCAAATAAATGAGTGAATGAAGCTCACAGGTCATTTACAGTGTGTTCTCATATTTAAGATGTCAGATTAGTAACTGTATGTCTTCCATATTCAAATAAATTATGTTCACATTCTTTAGAAAACTAACCAGTGACAAATGTAACTATAAAAAGTAACCCATATATTCTTTGGCCAGAAGGTGCATGCAAAAAAAGAAATTTGATAAAAAGTACATTATTGGAGTTTCCAGTCAATGTAAACAGCATTATATCATTTTTGCAGGAAAGGGAAAAGGTATAGAAATAAACACTCATTACAAGCTTACTAATAGATGCTACATGCTGAGTGCTTTACATAAAACTACAATCAATTTAGTGTTTCATACAGCCTCTGACCAAATGATTATAAGCAAGTATGTTCAAACACCAAAGGAATAAAGCAGAAAATCCTAGAATCCTGACCTGCTCCCACTTCTCCCAGACTGCATGCTCAGTCTGTGTATGACCTCATGTATATATAGTCCGAAGATCTATCTGCACATTAATTTTAATCGTTCCTAGAAAAGGAAGGAAGGTATGCTATCATCTCCTACAATACTATCTGAAAGAGGTTGTTTTTTTTTTTCCTGATGGTCAAGATTCAATTCTATGAGCATGGTTTCAAAAGAACTGTTTCTGGTTTCCATGTCCTTACATCAAATGGAGAACTGCCAGTGTTGAAGACTAACCCTTCATTAGACAACGTGTCAGTGTTTGAATGACTGAGGGTAGAAAGGACATGAGACTGTGCAATGCTTCGGTTCACTGACTTACACTGAAAAGGAGGGATGTTTGGTTTCTGAGATGTGAGCAATCAAGCCTAGGACACGGTGCATGTTAAGGAAGCACTCTCCCACTGAGCAGTGTTTTCATCATGTGATGTTGAAGAAAAATGTCTAGGGGCTAGAGAAATGGCTCAGTGGTTAGGAGCACTAGCTGCTCTTCCAGAGGACCATGGCTTGACTCTTACCACACATCTGGTAGCTCACAACTGTCTACAGCTCCAGCACCAAGGAGCCAATATACTCATCTTGCCTCTGTTAGCAGCAAAAATGCACATGGTACATGCAAAACCCCATACACACAAAATGAAAATAAATGTCTTTTTTAAAAAATATTTATTTATTTATATAAGTACACTGTAGTTGTCTCCAGACACACCAGAAGAGGGCATCAGATTCCATTATAGATGGTTGTGAGTCACCATGTGGTTGCTGGGAATTAAACTCAGAACCTCTAGGAGAGCAGGCAGTGCTCTTCACTGCTGAGCCATCTCTCCAGCCCCAATAAATGTCTTTTTAAAAGGGAAAATATATGTATGTTCAATGAAAACATATTTGAGTCATACATTTTAAGTAAGCTGGTTCTCAAGACTATCAGGAGGAACAAAGTCATGAAATTTCATATTTTCAATCTAATACTAACTTAACAGCCTTAAAAATTCTAAGTGATCAACAAAATATAAAAATGTGTGTTACAATGCAAACCGCTTGTATTTATACTATAAATATTATAAATATGACAAGTAGTTATATATTGTATATACCAATATGTGTATATGTATAAATAGTGTATGAATAAGGTTTGGGGCTATAGCTCAGTGACAAAATACCTGTCTACTCTGCACAAAGGTCTGGGCTCAAAAATGAAAAAAGTTTATAAAAATTGTTTTATACCTAAGAATTTGTAACTATTAAAAAACTGACTGATAGATAATATTTTTAGAATTACATTTTATTATTTATAAGAATGTTATTTAAATAAAAAATGACAACTTCTAAAGTATTATCCTCATGTAGTTTGATGGGACTCATACGGCAGTGGCTTGAGGATTCAGTGTTTATGTCTCAATTTTCCAGCTATTCACCAGTTTCAGCAGCAAACACTGTTACTCCGTTTTCCCTCCACAGTGTTTAGCACTGCATCTATGGCCCACATAGAACCAGTCATGACCAGTGATGACACCAACTGCATATCACACACAAAATAGGAACTTACTGTTATTCGTTGGTTCAGGAAACCCAGGCTTTGGACCACTCCATCCTTTGTTTTCTCCTGTCTGAAAAGTTAAACCAATTGTTACAATCTATAGAATCAGGTGTATTAAAACAATGCCTACTGACCACTTTAGCCAAAGCAAAACTCTCTCCCATGACTCTTGAGTGTATCTCCTTCGTCTCTCCCCCAGGTGAGGCTGCAGTAACCAGTGTGGGCAGTGCACTGTCCTCATTCCACAGTGACTATCCTACCTCTCTTGCTACCCTGAGTTCTTCCCATTTTTAAGCATAAGTTTGTACATTTGTATGGCATCAAGAAAAACGGCCATATATAATATGTATTACAAAGAAAATGATCAGTAATTTTTACTCAACTAGTAAAATAATGTCCTCATCCACCCTAAAATCAAAATAAGAACAAAAATGTTACTGTGTCCACTCTGGAAAAACCTTTTGTTAGGTATCACTAAAATATAATTGTAGCAAATAGTTAGCCATCATTATTATTAAAGAATTTTTGTCTCTTTCATATACATGTTAGGATGACACACTAACAGGAGAAAATGGAAACAAAAAACTAAGACTTGTGAAACTCGGTTGACACAGTTAACAGAAGTGAAGCTCACCACGCCCAGGAAGCAGTCACAGGGCTGCCATTAGTACTCCTGTCCCCTCCTGTCCCCTTAGGACACACGTTTCTCTTCTCACATTTGCCCCCACCACCCGCCAAGAGATCACTGATGTAAATCTTTGACTACAAGATATACTTGGTAATGAGCTCATTGTTTTGTATGAGTATAGATGACCCCGTTCACACTCACAAAACCTAATGTGGTGTTGCTAACACGCTGCCTTCTAGCAAAGCAGCCTGAGGCACCATCAGGCAGTTTTCCTAAGTCAAGAAATAGAAAGCAACCATACTTTAAAGGTTTTCTTTTTTCTTTTTGAATTTTGCCATTGTTTTCGTCTTATATTAGATGAAGTACCAGGTACTGAACCACTGAACCCAGGGCCTTATTCAAGCTGGGCAAGTATTCTAACCACTGTTACTGCTGGTAGTTATACAGACAGGAATGAGGATCCAGCGGGAAAGCGCTATAGATGTGATGAATATGTGTAAGCTGCACAACTAAGAAGGAAGGAGAGAGCAAGATGAGGAGCAGAGTGCAAAACAAGAATGGCCTGAGCTAGAGAAGCAGCTCGGTGGCTAACAGCACCTGCTGCTCTGCAGAAGACGGAGTCACCAAAGGACCAGCACCTGGTCCTGCACAGGCCCTGCACTTCTCACCAACCTCTCTTCACCATGTGACTACTGCCTGGATGCCAAAGTCATTCTCTGGCTCCTGTTTGTACAGGTGTTCTTTCCTTCTGTATCCACAATACAAATTACCTGTCATGAATCTTACCAAATACACATACAAAATATCCTCTCTTTATGTCTAACACTGGTTTCTTTGCTCAGACACGCATCTGAACAACTCTCCTTGCCTACTGACTGCCCTCTCTACTGTCAGCCTCTTAGCTCAAATCCATTCTCCACACTTTTTATGAACATAACTAGATTAAGCTTAGGCCTTAAAGGAACAATTCTTTAAGCCCTTTACTTTGTATTAAAACAGTGATAACCGACTTCCCTCTGAGTGTGTAATATGATCAGAACACCTCACTCCCAACACTTAATGCCTGAGATCCTTGAGAGTAAAGGCTAGGTTTTAGTCCACTTGTGTCTGGCATTTAGTGGGTGTGAGTGTGATAGTTAATTTCATATGTCAAGTTGTGTGAGCCAGAGTCCAAGTATTTGGCAAAGCATTAATTGAGGCGTTTCTGAGGAGATTTGGGGTGATATGTTCATTTAAATTGATGGGCTTTAGGTAAAGTATATTACCCTTCACAATATGGAGGACAACATGCAATCAACTGATGATGTTGTCAACAACAACAACAACATCAATTTCCCTGAGAACGGAATTCTCTAGCAGACTGTCGCTGGACTAGAACTAGAACTGCTTCTTGAGTCTCCAGCCTGCTAGGCCTTCCCTCATACTGCAGACTGCCCAAGCCACCATATGCATGGAGGCCATTCTTTAACGTAAGTCTGCGTACTTTACAAATGCACAAATGCATGCACAAAAAAAAAATGTCCATGTGCACACATCCTGTTGGTTCTGTTTCTCCAGAGAATACTTGCTCATACAGAGGTATGCAAAAGAAAGAAACAAACAAACAAAAAGCAAACTTCTCACGTAAGGAAAATACTGTGTTTCCTTTAGATTTCTTTCATTTAAAAATAAATATCTCTAAATAGGCTTATTATGACATATTTTTATAAGTTCCTCGTCAGTTTTAAGTCAACATTATGTGTTAAATTAAAACAAGATCTACCAAAATGCAAACATGTGTTTTGTGTTACAAATACTCTTTAAAGGAGAAAAGGCATTGACTAGTCAGGCTAATAAACAAACAAGCAAGCAAACAGAACTGAAATCTCTATCACATAGACAAATGAGTTTTTTTAAACATTAAAAAAATTACAGGACCCTTAAGCAAAGCACAATTAAATGTTCATCAGAAGATGCCTTGTTTCTCCCTCTAAGCATAAAGAATGTGTCCCTGCAAAACCTTAGACCACCTCTGAAACAAGAGTCCTGTGAGAAAGGCCTGCTCAAAGGCAAGTTACTTTTATATTATACCTGTCTTATTGTAAATTTTATGTAAACAAAAATGCTTAATAGAAATAATTTCTACATAAGCATAGATAAGAAAATGGTAATAAAAATTTAATTCAATTCTTGCCACTCTATGTTACCAACCCTAAATCTAGGCCTCTCCCCACTGGGCAGTGCTGATGACATCATTAAGTGCTGCAGAAGAAACAGAGGACCATGAACATGGGCTTGGGAGAAAAGTAAACGCGCTCTTAGTTTACCTTTAAATTTAAAGTAAACAAAAAGTTAGTTTATAGAGAGCCTGTCCAATATAATGACTGTTCTAAAGAGCTAAGCCAAAATTTTATTTCCAGTTTTTCCACCTGTATTCCAGAAACAAAGACTAGTAATTTGTTCCTGTTCTTAAGGGCACAAATACAGACAAAGTGACTCGTGAAATAGTAAGTTAAGCAATACTGTACTGGTATGAACATCATACAAATATTTTAGTATTGCTAATCCTTAAATTATCATTACATGCCGACACTTCATTTTTCCCATAAGTAGATGGTATTTTGTACCAGCAATATCTAATATGGAAACTCATAAAAACAAAACTCCAAGTTAACTTTAATAGCAGATGAGATCAGAATAAGCCAGTCCTGTTGATGACTGGCCGACGGCAGTGCACTAGTGCACTAGTGCCCACCTCACCTTGTCCAGCGGATCCTGCAGGCCAGTGGATGCTTTGTAGCCAAGCTGTAACAGCATTGCTTCTGCAGCATTTTTTTTTGCTATCTTTTTATTGGGTCCTGTTCCAGTCGCAACTTCACTGCCTACCTTGACCTATTGAGGTTAAACAAATTCATGATAGCACATTAGCAAACATGAAGCCTTTACATTATAAAGCACTGACCAGAACTAAAAAATATAAAGGTTAGTCCAAAACAAAACAGAAAGAAAAAAAATCTCACTCATGTAAATTTTATATACACAGTGAAAATGCGCACAGAACCACATGGGGCACAGACTGTCTGTGGTCATCTCCTTAGGGGTCCATCCTCCAGGACTTTTAACTCCTTATACATTTTTGTTTCATTTCTTAAACTTTATACATCTTGATTTTTAAACCTTACTTATTTAAACAAATAAAAAAGATAAGGTTTATATCAACACAGGGTTTGTTCCCACATTTAGTACTCTTCATTTCCAGTAATAAACTGAGAAAGTGGAGCTTCATATTGGTATCATTTAGACGAGTGTTCAAAGTTTACATGAGTTTATATTAGAGCTGGGAACACTGCTCACTACAGCATAATTGTCTAACAAATACAAGGTCTTAGATTCAATACCCAGTACAGAAAACATCATATTAAATATTTCCTAAGGAGAATTATTATGTTAGGCTGAGGATAACAGTGTAGCGAAGAAAAGGACTTCCAAGTGAGTCTGAGGACTTAGGAAATTCAACTTTCTGGTACCCCCTGCATAAGATGCTGAACATTATTAACAACCCGCTAAATGCCAAACTCCTCGTGAGTACAGGAGTAACAACAACCATGTCACTTTGTCAACTACAATGCTTAATTAGTCACAGGCGATTAGTGAACAGCAAACTTCCCATAACCTTTGGTAAGCAATTTAAACATAATGTACACCCATGTGCGAGCACACACACAGATTTAAATATATATGAACCATCCTGTACACACGCATTTTCTGAGTGTTTTAGAGAGGCATGTACTATGAGAAACAAAATTATAAAAACTAAATTGAAAAGTGGAAAGTCAAGAAGAAATCTATAAGACATTAAAATACTGCTCAGGGTCAGTTGAGCACTAGCGGCACAGATGAGGATCTGTGGATCCCAAAGAACCTACATAGTGCGTGTACACAGAGTGTGGTGACTTGCTCAGATTTGAGCCTTAAAAACAGCACAAGAGGTATTCCCAGAGCAAGCAGGCTATGAGTAGCCATAGTAGTCAACTGTGGGTCTGACTGGGAGACCCTGCGTTACTGAATAACCCCAACCGGCGTTACTGTTCCTGTTCCAGAAAACAGATTCCTGCCTGGAATCCACAGATGAGTGTAATTAACTATTATTTTCCGTTTTATTTAAGCTACTATTTCCATTACTACTGTTAAGCTTCAGTAAATAAATCACTTTTTAAAAACAGGATCTACAACACAAAGGCAACAAAATAAAGACTTACACATTTAGGTATGCAGGTGACATGGTAAAGGGATGTACTCCCAGGAATTTGGGTGGATAAGCTAAGTGACAGTTGCTGCAGACATGGAACAAGCACGCTCCCTCAGAACTGCAGCACAGCATACAGTTAAGTCTGTGCAGTGTTCTGAGAGAAAGTCCACCTGCTGGCCGGTCTGGGCTGCTGTGGGCTGCACTGAGCAGTACTGCGGAAGTGGACACACTGGCAGACCCTTGCAGTATGAACTCAGGCCTGACCATGACCTCGGCACAGCCCTAAGATGTGCTCCCGCCCTCAGCTATGCCCTTCTAATAATACCTGCTGTTTTTCCAGGGCTTGGCTTGTTCCCCAGATTCGCCAGCCCTCACACTGTTCTGGAACAACGGCTGAAGAGATTAGACCAGCTGGGTCAAAAGCCTCCTCCACTTCTTTGGGGGACTGAAGGCGGGGGTGTCAAAAGGCTCACCAAAGTAAGCAGAAGCCAAAGACCACAGAGCTGCACAGATACTGAAGACTGTCTACCTGCTTTCATCTGCCACATGCCCCTCACTGGATCACTCCCAGTCTCCACTGCCCTATCCCCACATATTGTCTCCGCACGCCCGGTGCCCTTTCGACCCAGGCTCCTGCCCTTGGACTTGGCTGCCACATTGTTCCTATCCTGGCACCAACTGTTTATCTGTGTCTGCCAGATTTCCACCTGACCGATTCTGGTCGTTTCTAAAGATGCCTCTCCTACCTAACAGGTGTTTCCTAGACTCAACTTTCCCTCCTCACCAATCCCCTGACTCACACAACCTTTCTTCTGTAAGCAGTTAATTCAATAGTCTTAGAACTGTAATCTAGAGTGATGCTCATTCCTTGCTAACAAACACAATGGTCATTCAAAGGATCACTTGAGTAGAAAAGGCAAAAATGTGCAGGGGTCGTCTCCCTACAAAGCTCACAGACGCTATATGATTACAAGTAAAATCTTTACATGACAATATTAATGTCTGAGCAAACTGCTCTTTACTATGCTATAGATAGTCAGATAATCAGGTTTTTGTCTTGAACAAATCACTGTGTAATTTCAACCTTTCAAATTAACAAAATAGATCCTTGAATTCTTATACTATATATATATATATATATATATATATATATATATATATATATATATATATAATTACTATATTCTACTTAGTGAAAAGGCTAACACAGTGCTCTTGGTCCTAACATCAGACACAGGAGAATTCCTAGCTTTCAACCTTGGGGTTCCCAGCAGTGATTTACTATTACTGCATCATAAGTTAGCAATTCTAATAGAAGCTTCACAGAAAGGAGAGCAACAACTTTGTAGTAAATGTTTATGATAGTCCCACTACTTACCAATGCCTGGTATCACATATTCACAGGAGTGCAAAACTTAACTGATATGTGAGTGATTAATTAATTAATTCAAGGTTCCATGTTTGGATGTTGAGATATCTCTTATATACTTCAACACTTACTAGACAGTTGTTGATATTATCTGCATTGTTTGAAAGCTAAGATCCTTGGGTTGGCCTATAAAAAGTTTCTTTCAAGTACACATGGAGGGACCCATAGATCCAGCCCCATATGTAGCAGAGGATGGCTTTGTTGGGAATCAATGAGAGGAGCAGCCCTTGGTCCTGTGAAGGCTTGATGCCCCAGTGTAGGGAAATGACAGGGTGGGGAGGCTGGAGGGAGTGGGTGGGTGGGTGGGGGAGCACCCTCATAGAAGCAGGGGAAGGGGGGATGGGATGGGGGATTCCAGAGAGGAAACCGGTAAAGGGAATAACATTTGAAATGTAAATAAAAAAATATACAATAAAAGAAAAAAGTTTCCACCACAGAAAACTGTTAAAGTTCAAGTATAATAAAGTATACCCTGGGTATTAGATTCTTCTCATGAATTGTAATTTTCAGAGCTATGTACCAGGTAAGTCTGAAACAACAAAGGTAGAATTAGCTTTACATTTTCTATACAGGGAGAAAGAAATCCAGAGAGGAATGTGAGAAGTCCCAGCTGAGTGCATTGTAGCAAAGGTCTTACTTGCAGTCTGGGGAACCGTTATCCTGTTTCCTTCCCACCTTTCTAAAGATTTAAGTGTGTTCATGTGTGTATTTTGTGCCTCTTTGTATGTATGTGACTACAGGTATAGGCAAAGAGACCAGAGAGGTGTGTGAGACCTCCCGCACCCTGGAACTAAAGTCACAGGCAGCCCTGAACTGCCTGTTGTGGTGTTATGAGGTACCAAGAACTTGAGGCCTCTATAAGAAGAGTCCAGGTTAATCACTTAGCCATTTCACCAGCCCTGGATAAGTTTCCTAATAAAAAAATTAGAACCCAGGCTGCTCCAAGACTATGGCTTGAACTGAGAAACATAGATGTGTTTGGCCAGGCCTGAAAAGAACAAGGCAGTCTGGGTGTTAGAACTCACTCCTGGCTCATACAGAGCAACCAGCCTTCAAGTTTCTTGGCCGCACATAAAAAGATAGATCTCTCCCTCGGTTCCCACCATGCTCAGCTGGCCAGACAGAAGCTCTAATTTTCCAGAGTCCCATAACCTTATGCCCTTGGCCTATTTCCATACCCTGTATCTATCCGTCTTATTTTGTTTCTAATTCCCTTTGTCTCTGATCATAATAATTACTCACCCTGGTTATAAAGTGCAACATGAAAAGTTAAGAGACAGACAGTAAGTGATAAACTGTGGTAAATAACCCATGTGAACTCTCAGGCCCTTCCAGATCTTACGCTGCCCATCTAACATGTCCTTGACACCAGGGTGTTTCCACCAAGTAGATAGGTGAGCCCAAGAGGAATGACTGCTTCAGTGTAAACGCTACCAAGAACCCAGTTTCCCTCACACCACTGCGCCACCCTGAGAATGCCTCCGTCTCTTCACTGATTTCAGAAACATTTATTATGAAGGTTAAGAATACCTGCATCCTCTTCCATGCTATATGGGGCTCTGTGCTTGAGCGGGAATTCTCTCGGGCACCTCCTGGCTCGGCCCTGTCCCACAAAGGGACAAGCAGCTTCCACCTGCCCTTCCTGTGCTTGGCCAGCTTGCTCACAGGTGCTCTCTGGCTACCTAAACATGACCCATCCTCAGAACTTCCAGCCTTCTGCCTCCTTCCTTATTCCCTTTGGTTTTGTGGGGAGAGGGATAGTGTCAGGGGCTGTGCCAGCAGCTTAGAGGCCACAGGGAGAAGTTGGATAATGTGCCTGATTTTTTTACCTCCATAAAAAAAGCCTCCAAAATCCTCTTCTCGTTCTTCCTGGACCTGGGCATTCTGCCTCCTGCCCTCAACTGAATCTGGCACCTCTGCTTCCTGCCTGTGTTCCCTGGCTCCCAGGTCACAGGTTGGTCCCCTTTCCTTGCACACTAGCTGGGTAGCTGGTAAGGTCTTCACAACCTGATTTTTCTGCTTCCTGCTTAGTGGCACTGACATTAACTAGGAGGGGATAGTCCATGCCAAGATGCTCTGCAGTGGGCCTCCCCCTGGGATGTGGGCAGGCAGGCTCTCACTGTTGTTCTCTGCAGAGTTGAGGTTCCCTCCTCACACAGTTAGTTCCTGTATTCAAAACATTAGTAAAAATAAACATTTTTACAGAGAGAGAAAGAAAAAAAAAAAAGAATACCTGCATTACAAACTCTCGGCGTCGAGGCATTCCTCGTTCTGAAAGTAAAACGTAATCAGGCTCCTTTTCCTTTCTGGCCTGCTGGATCTGAGCCAGGCGGCTAATGGGGTTCATTCCTTGACCATACTCAGGTCCAGCCTAAAAACATAAGAAAAATTTCAGAATCTTGATTGCAAAACTCATTAGACCCTGGAAAAATCAGCGTTTCTCTGCCACACCCCCCAGCCTAGCAAAACTGACTGAAAAAGATAAACCCGGCATGAGAAAGATTTGTAACAAAAATCTACAAAATGGGCCCAACATTTAGGTTTCCATGAGATTGAGCTGCAAAGATACTAGAGATAAGGTAGATTGCTTATGCTTTAAAAACTGGGTGATCTCTTCAGTGTGGGAGGGTCACTCCACACCCTCTGTTAACAAATAAAGACAGAGAAAAGGAACAGGACCGAGTATGACATGAACTGTGAGCAGATACTTACAACATGTGACTTTAAAAAGATGGATTTGTACACCTAGACCTTAAATCATCAATAATTCAAGAGCTAAGAATATATCCTTGTGGCAATTCTTGGTATTTAAAAATCAATATTTAATCTTTACACACCAAGAAAACTGACTATTTCTATGTTACCTTTTGTTTTACATGTACTTTATGCTCATTGTAACTAGTAAGTTTTCAATGCATACTATCAAACCTTTCAAAAATCATGTACTGACAAAAATATATTCATATAGTCTTATGTAAAAATGCTTTTTAAAATCTGTACATGTATCTGTTTTTTTTTAAAATAAAGTTGAAAAAAAAAGAAAAAGATGGATTTAGTCTTCAAAACATACTTTTAGAGACTCCTAAAATGTATTAAGAAAAAGAAGACAGGTTAGTGATGAAAAGGTATCTCACAAAAATTCAAGTGGGAAAATGATTAGTCAACTTCATTAGAACTTGGCAAATATACATTAAAGCCATGGTGACACATGACTACATGCCCACCGGCTTGGAGAAGTTGGGAAGTCTAACAGCCCCAACAGGTAAGAAGTGCTGGATGCGTTTATATCAAATGACACAAATCAAAGTCACCGGAAAGGAGGGAACTTCAATAAAGAAAATGCCTCCATAAAAATCCAGCTGCAGGCAACCCTGTGGGGCATTTTCCTAATTAGTGATTGAAGTGGGAGGCCCAGCCCTGGAGTGGTGCTCCAGGGTTCTATAAAAAAAACAGACTGAGCAAGCCATGATGAGCAAATCAGTAAGCAGCACCCCTTCATGGCCTCGGCATCAGCTCCTGGCTCCAAGTTCCTGCCCTGATTGAGCTCCTGTCTTGATTTCATTTGATGATGAACTGTGATGTGGAAGCATAATCCAAATAAACCCTTTCCTCCTCAAGTTGCTTCTGATTGTGGTGTTTCATCACACATTAGAAACCCCGACTAAGACTGGAAGGGAATAATAGAAGCTTGTTTGAGACAAGAAAGGGGCAGGTATAAGAGGGTGAGCTCACTATGTTACCCAGGCTGACCTTGAAATCCTGAACTAAAAGGAACTCTAAGTAGGCCAAACTATGAGGCCCATTTCACCACACTAGCAAGAAGCGCAGCAGAGGGGGTTAGTGAGAGCTAGAAAGAGTTCTCTAGAGATGTTGAGAGAGGCATCAAGAGGATCTGATGATCTTACTGATAAAAAGAAATCTCGCTGCCAGCCACTAGATGAAGAGCACCATGAAAGACTAAAGATACACAACAGAAGATGACAAACTGGGCCCTGAACTCGAGGTGCCTGTGAATTATTAAGCAATAATGTGGAACACATGATGGAGGGCACAGAACAACTTGGGAATCATTCTCTAAAGATGGAACTGACAACACTAGGTGTAAAGGAGAAACTAGGAAAAGAACAAACATGCAGGCCTCAGAGCCAGCATGATGGTTTAGTGTAATTAAGGTACTCACTGCACCAACTGGAGAGATGCCCTGAGCTCAATCACCATGAGGGGGACAGAGGAGGGAGAAGAACAGAATCCTCTAGGTTGTCCTCGGACCTTCACATATATGCCACAATGTACACATACAAACACAAGGTAAGTTTTAAAAATGACTATAAACCTCGGGATGGCAATGGTTAGACTGAACATGAGAGCGGAGGAGATGGTTAGCTCTTGCTAAGGTACTACCACAAGCAAAAACTGCAGCTCAAATAAACTATCAAGGGTCATTTACAGAGTACAAGTATTCAGTCTACAGAAGGAGGAGAGGGCTCTAATTAGGGACTGAGAAAGAGTTAAATACAGAAGAAAGGGTAAATTAACAGTAAGAATGTCTTTTAAAGTCATAAGAAATCATATATTAACTGAAACAAAAACAATGACACATGTATATCCATGTATAAATAAATATATAATATAAATAAAATTTTTACTTGTAGGCTGACAGTGTTCCTTCCATGAGCCAAAGATCACATAACAAATCTCCCAACATCAGACATGAGAAGCTCTTTTTTGAGTGTTGGTCAGAGTTGTCAAAGAGACTCCCAAAATGTTACAGACTATTTATTGGTTTTGCCCTTGGCTGCCAACCAGAGGTGGAAGGTAAGTTCCTATTGCTTATGACACCACCATGCATTGCAGACACAGAGGCTCTAAGCAGGAACTGACCTGAATGCTTCCTCCCTGAGGACCAACCATTATGGTGCCAGAAGGCATCATGCTAGCTTCTAGAGAGTGACAAGCAACAATTGTACCCAACTATATGCCTTTGAACCACATCAAGTACCAGCATGACACAATAACCCCATGGTGCAGTAGCGGCACACACACCTTGGAGGTAACCAACAGCTCCCTATTGGACTTACAAGAGAAATTATGCCGTTACTATATGTAACCCAGCCAGCTACCCAGAGTTAGGGAAGTCAGGAATCTTGGACAAGGAAATATAACAACACTTCAATGAATCAGCATAATCCCTGACTGTATGCTATGTATTTGTCCTTAGACCCATAGGTAAGTGTGTAGTCCTCACCCCTCATCCAGGAAACTTCTCTCTGCAACTGATGGAGACCTTTTTCAGAAAACTACAACCAATGGAAATGCAGAGATGTGGAGCCCAGTCCCAGATCTACAAAACAAGTCCTGCACTGAAGGCTCAGGGAACACTGCAGAAAGCAGGGCTGAAAGACTGTAAGAGCCAGAGAATCCGGGGATTTGCTGTGAGATTGTGTCCCTAGCAATGTCAGAAGCAATATCTGCAAAGTGTCACCAGCACGACAGCTTAAATATGAGCTGAACAAGGACAGCATCAACAGACATGAGAGAGTAGATAGGGAAAGACAGTGAGGCCTCAACCCTGCACAAGAACTACAGGCCACCAAGGAGTGCGAGAGTGGGGGAAACACAGCAATGAATGAAAAAAGAGGGCCTGAGTTTCAAAGAGAGCAAGGAGGGCATACGGGAGGGTATGGAGAGACAAAAGGAAAGGAGAAAATGGTATAATTATATCATAATCTCAAAAATAAAAGAAAATCTTTTGAAAAGGGTCACTAAAAAAGAAATGATGAAAGTGAGAGTCTAATAAGAAGGTTAAAAAGAAGCTATGGGTGAACCCTGGCACTTAGAAGTTGCCACCATACACATGAAGATGCTCAAATAAATCTGTATTTCCAATGAGAGACTTTCCATAATGCTTACTGCCGTTAAGCCTCAGGCTCTTCTAAGAATGTCTCTATGTTCCCAAGAAGTGCTATTGATTAGATTTTAGTGACAATCACCATATACATAAATAAACTTAGGTAAAGTTGGAAACCTGAGAAGATTGTTAGTGACTTGACTTTGTCCCTTGTTTGAAATTATGTACTATGGCCTTGATAGTTCAGTTATTCTTTAAATATCAAGTTTCAGATTATCCTAAAAACCAGTAAGAACAGTCTTATAAATAATTGTGTCCAGAAAATTTTATCTCCACTGTTGCCTTCTTTGAAATGTTATTTTACAGAAGACAATTATCTCACAGAAGAACAGATAAAAACCTAAAGACATAATCTGATAAGCTGTACATATTAAAAGAGTAACTCTATAAATCATCTTTATACCCAAAAGAAGTTCACAGTTAACCAGTTTCCAATGGACACTATAGGTAGAAACAACTGGACTTGAAACCTGAGTCTGGGGTGGAAACTTGTGTTCCTCAAATATAAATGCCTACCCTGAACGACAGCACGACACATCGCAAACACGCTAGGGATAATAAGACAATGTGACGGTTTTTACTATTTTAAGTAAAATGAAGGTAACTCATTATAGACATTTTCTTTACTTCTCTACAGAGCATAAGGAATCACACATCCCAGATAAGAAAGATATATAAATACATAAGAAAAATAATAAAACCTCACAATAATATTCCAGACAAACTATTTATCAACCTACAATATTATACCTAAAATCATCTAGATTTCAGCTCATTACATGAACATTCCTTTCTCAAAATAGCCTACATTTCAGAAAATCTCCAAGTTTTATTCTACATAAGACAGACATAGCACAAGTAATTCCAAGTGTGATGTATGCAGGAAAAAATGCAGGGGTGGTTATCCAGTGCAGGGGCAGCAGAGGCTCGGAGAAGCCTTTTCTGAACAGGTCAAGTTTAAATAGAGATGTGGATGGTGGATAGAAGAACATTCCAGAATAGCATGCTTATAAACCAAAGCACTGTTTCCTCTATCCCTATGTGCTGGGAGATAACATTTAACAGTAGTTTTCCAATGGCTATAGTTAACACAGGAGTTAGAATTATATACCACTTTAGAAATGTATATATCTTGTCTAGCTTAACAATTTAATATTCTTAGTTTATTAAGATTGGGCTTAGTTTACTAGATATTACAATCAATCGTAAGTGGCCATTTTGATATAACGCACTGTTCTTCATGGAAAAGCTTTTATATAGAGACTTTATATAGAAGGGTTTTTTGATAAATTGTGTCATTCATGTGACTAGAGAGTGATTTGAATAGGCAAGTCATATGCCATCTTAATATATGATTAATACATATGTAGTTTAAGAATATTTCATGATTACTTATGCATTCTGTGCATGCTTCAGTAAAGACAATTTTATGAAGCACATGTCAGTGTTACCCATGCTTAGAGGATGACAACCCTATGCAACATGTTCAGGCCAGGAAGTCACGCTCAGAACTGACCCCACGGCTGCACTAACACAGCCCCACCCTGATCCCTGGCCAGGGGTTAGAAGAGAACAGACCACTCTTCTTCAGAGCCATTATAGTTCATGACCAGTGGGTCCATGAGCTACGTATTTCTACCATTCACCTCTGCACTGCATACAACATGTAATACTACTTCAGGGAATGCACAATTTTCATTTTCTTCTAAGTAAAACAAAACTTTCATTAAAAAAAAGCATGTGGTTACTCATTTCTACATTCATGTAATGTATTCATATAAAGCAGAGGTAAAGGTGAAAATCTGTAAAAAAAAATGTGCCACTGTACAATTCAAACAGAGGAACTCACTAATAGTTATTAACTCTTATGTGCAGCCCTTGATGCATACTTGCAATATGCCTGTGGGTGAAAAGTGACCTGAGCCAGGAACTGAAATGCAGCAACTTGAGGTTTACTCTACCTGGACAAAACACCACGTCCTCCCGTGTTGTCCATGAGCATCTGACACTGTACTAAACACCAAGTCACCCACTTGCACATATGACCCAATAAAAGAAATGGTTATAACACTTTGAGAGGCTGTGTGTTCTGGATTCTTCCTTTGCAAGGAAGGTGGGGGAAATGAATGGAGAACAAAATTCACATGTGGCCTCAGAGGTTTCCCCTAAGGATTAAGCATGACAAAGCACACACAGCATTGGACAAAATCAGGTACACAGGGTACTTTATTGTTTCCACTTGATGTTACTGTCATCCCTGATAATATGATAACATGTTATCATCTTGTGTCCTGGTACAGTTTGTGTCCTAAGAAATTACAGTGCAGCCGGCAGAGCTGCGGCTACTGTAAAATGGTGGATTTGAGGGGTTTGTGCTCCTCCACAAGATGGCCAAAGAGAAGTGAGCAAACTACCTGAGCATTCTTTGTAAAGCCTTACTTAGAAAACAAGGAATGGGGGCTGGAAGAAAAGCCCAGAGGGTAAAATGCTTGTTTCCCATGTATGAGAACTTCAAATCAGGCCTGTGTCACCCACAAAAGTACCTAGTGGCATGGTACTAAAATCCTAGTATGTGATGGGCAAAGATTGGGTATTCCCAGAGCAGGATGGCTAGCTGAATTTGTAAGCTCTGGATTCAAAGAATCCCTGCTTCAAAGAATACATGGGGAATGATTAAGAGCACCTATGTTAATCTCAGGCCTGAAAACATAGACAGAGAAATATGCTTGCCCAAATATATGCAAACAAACACACATGTGTGCACACCACATAAAATAAACTAAAGTGAGGGATAATATCATCTACTTTACATGGTCATGATGTGAGTTATGCTCAAGAAGACACACATGGATGCTAAGAAGCACAAATATATAAAGAAATAAAATTATCACTGACTTAACATCACATGATCTGCATCTTGATTTAGAACAGGAAGCAAGGGACTGGAGAGATGGCTCAGTGGTTAGAGCACCGACTTCTTTTCCAGAGATTCCTGAGTTCAATTCCCAGCAACCACATGGTGGCTCACAACCATCTGTAATGGGATCTGATGCCCTCTTCTGGTGTGTCTGAAGACAGTGACAGTGTACTCAGATACATAAAATTAGAATAAAGGTCTTTAAAAAAAAAAAAAAGAACAGGAAGCAAGGAAGAAAATCAGTTGGGGGAGGGATGAAGGGGGGAAGATAGGGAGACAGGAAGGAGAGGAGGGATCTACCTTAAGAAACCTTGTGTCAACAGCCTATAGCCAGTTTACTATAATTACATGTTGCATTACATGAAGTCAATCTGAGAAAATGTCATTCCATGATACAGGTGTACTCATATAAACCTAGATAATATATATATTGCTATACACTTAGGCTGTGTGGTAGCAACTGTTTGTAGGCTATAAAGCTTTGCAACATGTTACTCACTAGAAACCCAAGGCAACTGTAACTCAGTGGTGTTTGCAATATTTAAATTATATAAGTATATGTAAGCGTAAACAAGTATATTAAAATGTTATACAATTTTTCTGCTCTATTATGATCCTATAGGAAAACAATCACATATGTGATCTATATTGACCAAAAATACCACGTTGGGGTCCATCACTATAGTAATTAAGTAAAGTAAATAAATAGCCACAGGTAATGCTTACCTTTACTATTGTTTTAGGGCGTTTTTTAAAAAATAGTTTTGGCTTCTCTACCACAGGAAGAGGTGGAAGCTTTTTGAGCTCCTGTAAGACAGTAGACGCTGCACGCTTCTTGGAGAGTTTTTTGCTATTTCCCTCTCCTTCTGCAGAAAATTCTCCCACTGACACCCGGGTGACAAAACTCTTCATATGTGGTGGTCCACTTTCTTTAATAACCTATTAAATGCAAGCAAAATATTAATCAACATTGCAGCATTTGTGTTTAACAGCAAAGATCTTGAAAACATCTCCAACTAATCTGGAAAATTATGCCAAAATTATAGTATCTCTTTAAGACAGCTAATTTGAAGGTATGATACCCTTAATGTTAATGTAAAACATTTCTGATTCTAAGTTAGCCAAAGGTGAAAGAAACCCTAACATGTAACTTATGGTCACCCGTGTCTTATAGAACACACAGCTAAGAGCACAGAACATGCCAAATTGGCTATAATCTCATACTAGATAAGCCATTTAGAGTAAAGGTAACATTACTACATATACATCTAATGTTGTCCCCTAAGAGGGTAAGACATCAGAAGCCAAAGATGATGTTTTATCATTTCAAAGATAGTCTTTCATACAATGGCTTATCTTAGAGGACCACATATATGATAAGGATTCTATAAGGTCATAATGGAGCAAAAAAAAAACCTGCAGCATTGTTATGTGTGTTTACATGTTTAAATATTTTAAACAGAGCTGAGTTATGAAGCATCCTCATGTGGCAGATTTTCAAAAATAGGAAAGATGAAAATTAACCTCTTGTTAGAGACATGAGGGCTGTTTTCATAGGGGGATTCAAACTCTTGGAGATTCTGGTGATATGATCAAGATGGCATGTGCCAGACCATAAAAATGACAGGTTTTCAGTGTCAAGAATTATGAAACCTTCAACCAGGAATATTCTTAACTATTCAATGTGTTCTTACATTTAAATTGTATCAGCTTGTAGAGCAAAGATAGATGCTAAGTCCTAAATACTCAAAATGCAAATTTCCTTTAAAATTCTGATCTAAGGAACACACAGTATTTGGTTTACCACTTTATATTATATTGGAATTTTATCTTCTACTATTGGAGTCCAATTAGGAAAAGGAAATCTAAAAACTACAGTATCTCAATAACCCATCGTCAGTGAATCGGGAGTTAGTTTAAGTACACTTTTCAGGTAACTTAAGCTCAACAACTGAAACACCAACTGTTTATTTTTTCACACTCTAATGCACATGCCTATCAGTTACAAAGGTAATTTCCTGGGCTAGGGAGCTGGACCAGCAGTGCCGTGAGGTGCCGTGAGGTGCCGTGAGGTGCCGAGAGGTGCCATGAGGTGCCATGAGGTGCCTGCTGTACAAACAATAAAGACCTGAGTTCAGATCTCTATCATACATGTACGAAGCAGGCACTGCTGTACATATCTGTAAACCCAACACAGGGTGAGGCGGAGTCAGGCTGGTCTGTGACATTCATTGGCCAGCCAACCTACACAAGCTCTAAGTTCAATACATACAAATACAGTAGAGAAAGGCCCCTAGTTCATGTGTGAGGGACCTCCCAATAGAAATAGACTCATCTACTTACCGCATGTGAACCTCACACATACAACAAGGGATTTAGTGAACCAACAGGGGAACCATGTGCTTAACCTTTCAGTGCTCATGCTAGATCATCAGTATGAGCATCACACACACTAGCATAACACGCAGAGATGCAAAGGACTCTATGACTTCTACTCCACACCCCATGAGTTCAAGGGTGTAAATGCTGGGAAATTCGGGAGTCTCCCATAGTTTATTTCCCCCTCCTTCCCATTTTCTATGTATGACCTTCAAAGTTGGTGACCTCTTATTACAGAAGGCAGATAAAATTACTTTTAAGTTTTCTTTTCTTTTAAAAAGTTTTGTACAATTCTATAAATATTTAGTTTGTGCATATTTAGTTGTAGGAAGCCAGCTTACTCCTCTGTAGTGATTTGTCAGTTAATGTTAAAACATATCCTGAGGAACAGCGTAATTCAGTCCTAGAGTTTGTACTTAGCATGTGGCAAACTCCCAGGTACAACTCCCAGCATCTCCCCCAAAATAAATCAAACCTGTTTTGATCTCCATAGAATTAGAAGGAACTGAATTTTAGCATAGTTTCATAAAACACTAGCTCAACTCACAACTTGAATTAAATAGAATCAAATTAATGATAAATACATAAAATACCAACTCCTATAGATCAACAGAAATTATGATTAGAAATCAAATCTTACAGTCAAAACTGAAAAGTCATATAAAAAGGTGGCCTAGTACAAAAAAGACAAGGAGACCCACAATACTCATCACAGTGATTTCCATTTCTGGGGCACAAATCATTTCATGGCAATGGATCTCCTGCAAGAATGTGGTATATCATTTAACTTGTTTAAACAACCAAAGACAAGAACAGAACACATACCTCAAAACTGACGGGCATATTTCTCTTCAGCGCAATTTCAAATACTAAGCTTATTTCAGACTTATTTGCATCTTTATCGTCATCCATTTCTTTTCCTGATTCACCATTCTAAGTAGAAAAACAAACAAACAAACAAACAAAAACTAAACATACCAGGGTAGTGTTGGAGCCAGACATCACAACAATGCTCACACTGCCCCGCAATCAGTGGAAACAGTAGACGTGGACACGGGCATGGAGTCAAGGGCTATGCTGCTAGGCTTTCCGATTTTGCTTTGTTTTATTTGAGGTAGATGCAGCGCACGCTGAGATTGAAGGTCTTCTACTCAACCATACATTCTTTAGACCCAATTCTTTCACTATAGAGTTGTGCACCTGCCTCCCTCCCCAACTTCGATTCTAACATGACCCATGGGCTAACATAATACAGGGCACAAACCAACAGTCAGAACTGTGTCGGACTTGTATCTTTACTACATACTTCTGGAGGGCTGAGGCAAGAAAGTAAAGGGACAATTCTTGATAGCAAGAAGCTTATGTTTAATTAGAAGGGATTAATAGTTGTAACGAACATTAACCAGCAGAAAAACGTGTGTCTGCCATCATAAAAAGTTTCAAACAAAGAGTACTATCTAGTTTAGAGAACGGATAATCTAGGAGGCTGAACTGTGAGGTTTGAATAACTTAATCAGAAAAGACTAAGGCACTGAGTGTACAAGGAAATGCCTGGACTAGAGTTATTATTGAAGTTCGATGGAGAAAACAGATGCAGTCTTAAGAATGGGTAAAATCTGGGGCTGGAGAGACGGCTCAGTGGCTAAGAGCACTGACTGCTTTTCCAGAGGTCCAGAGTTCAATTCCCAGCAACCACATGATCGCTCACAACCATCTGTAATGGGATCTGATGCCCTTTTCTGGTGTGTCTTAAGAAAGTGACGGTGTACTTGCATACATAAAATAAATCTTAAAAAAAGAAAAAGAAATGGGTAAAATCACCCAAGAAAAGCCTTAACATTCTAATTTGTAAACTAAAGTAGGATGCCAAATTCTCAAATGATCTCTTCCTCTTTACACTCCTAGACTGGGGATGTGACTCACTTGGGAGAGTGCTTATCTTTAAACCACAAGGCTCTAGCTTCAATTCCCTGCACTGCTGAAATATGTTGTGGTGTTTGCCTACATTCCTTGATCTCAAGTTAACACAATGCAATCTATGTCCAATGCAAAGTGCATTAAACGTAAGCAAATGAATGTTACCCTTCATCTTTATACACACACGTTCCTAAATGCCACGTTACCTGGCAAGTGATCTCCACAGGCTCTCCCAGCAGGAACATTATGTGTCTAGTATACTAACAAGCACCTAAGAGCAAACTGCCATAGCCCTTCCTTAGCTGAACAGATTATTTTTCTTAGTTTATTGTTTGCTCAGAACCCTCCCTGAGGTAGCACAAGAGAGGGACCACCACACTCATCAGTGTCACACCTGCGGAGACTTTTCTGGAATTGGCTCATTCTGTAGGGCTTGAAGGGCTTTCATCGCAGCATTGTGTCTAGCAGCTTGTCGAGTTTTCCCTTCACCAAAGAATTCATTATTTCCTACAGTCAACTGAACATAAAAGATCTTGGGCATTGGGCAATGATACCTACAAAAAGAAAACACAAGCATTAGTGATAGCTCAGAAGTGGTCTATAACCACTTATAACCATAAGATTATTTCACTTAAAATGTTAGCAATGTAGTATATTACACATTCTCCTACAGACCTTGATAAAATTTGGACCTCATGGATATATTTCTAAGGTAAAATGTGAGTCAATATATCTGTATTTAATAGTGTACACTGACTTCCATGAAAAATGTAGTATTAAAGAAAAGTTAATACAATAAAAAATGATCTAGTTATAGAATCTCTTCCAGTGAAGTTTTAGTCAGTTTTTATAGATGAGAACTCAATAGAGAGTATAGAACTCTGCTACTGAGAACAGGGAGCCACTGCAGAAGGTGGACAAAGGTGACCCCACTTAGGTGGCTATATGCACATTCCTGGGGTTGTCATGAATAACTGGCCTAGAGCTCTGGGGGCAGGGCACAGAGATAGCTTCGTATGATACAAAGTAATGAGGACATCACATTGACAGAACAAAAACTAAAGAATTCACGCTCGTCACTATGAACTGTCTATTTTAAGCTGGCCATAGCTGCTGCACATATTGCAGAAGGCACTGGCATTTCCTCATGTAACAGTGCATAATCAACAGAGTAGGGCAACAGCGTGTGTTCTCGGGTAACCTGAACGGGCCTCAGAAACGGACCATTCCAAATGTTCCCTGTTTGAAACACCGACTTAACTTTTGTTACCCACAGTTATTTTACTACAGTACACAGAAAAGATACATCATTCCTTCAACCCAACTCTCTTCACCAACACCCTTTTCAGAATCTGGTAACCACTATTCCACTCTCTACATTTCTTACGATCAAATGATTAGCTTCCAAGTCTATGTCGGAACATGCAGTGCTCTTCTTTCTGTGCCTGAGTCACATCACTTAACACAATGCCTTCCAGCTCCATCCCTGCTGATGCTACATGTGAACAATTTCATCTCTTTTGTGACTGAGAAACATTCCATTGTCATCCATATTTCCCTTAGCTCTTTGTCCACTGGTGGACACGTAGGTTGATTCCAAACCGTGGTGACCATGAATACAGCCATGAGCATGTGACATAAGCATGTGACAACAGATGTCTCTTCAAACCCAGTTCCATAGGGAGCTGCTGGATCATAGTTCTATTTCTAGGTTTGACGTGTTGTGTTAGCTCTGACATTGCTGTTTTTGAGGAATCTCTATACCGTTTTCCATAATCAACGGACTAACCTACATCCTCAACAAGAAATGAGAGTTCTCTGTTCTACTTGTCCTCGTATTCTGGCTTTTCACCACAGTTTGATGCCCATTTCTGATGTGGTGCTAGGCAGTATTTAAGTTAATTCTTACCCAGGAAGTTAGACCAGAAGTTAGACAGAGTACTTGGTAAGTGGACAGACAGGGAGAGGGGCCATGAATAGGGAATAATGGTGGCCAATTTTTCAAGATGGTCAGCTTCTACCTCAACCTCCTGACTTAAGACAAAAGCCTAGTAGCTTAAAACAAAGGCTCTGTAAGCTTCTGTCTCCCACCAGCAGGCCCCTGCTGATGGACTGGCTCAACAAGTTCAAGGCCTGGTCAGTCACACACAGTTCTGGGCTAATCAACAATAGCTTCCTTCAAACTGACCAACCCCAGATTAGGGAGGCTCTCTTCTTTGAAAAGAAACTGGATGTTTCATCTTCCTGAGTCTTCCTTTGCTCTGAATAGGGTCTTCTCTGTGTGTCAGATGCATATATGTGCTTGCTCACCCCAGGAAACGCCTTTCTGAACTGAGATCTGCCTGCTACCAGCTGCTGAGCTTCAGATTCTCCTGTCTTTCAGCTCCTTCTGTCTCTGGCAGAGACAAAGACCTGGATCCATCCCCTAGACTGCCTCATTTCTAGATTGCGTCGGAAATAGCATTAACATAATATGGCCATGGTTTATGTTTAATGAAACAGGGAACAAAGTGTGAGTAGGAAACTGTAGCCATGCAGCTGAGGGGATAAGAGGCTGAGAGAAGAAAGAGCATGTCTAAGATAAATTTCAATAACTAGGTTACATGATAAAAATCTATCAACTCAATGATTACCTGTAGAATGTCTTTTATGACAGGACACAAAACAATACAGTAGAGAGACAAACAGGAAGAAATGCACACAGAATATCTACTGGGAGGGAATTTTCTATAAATGAGAGGGTGGGTTCAGGACTATCAGGGGCTGTCTAGAAAAGGTGGCCAAGGAAGATTTCACTGAGAAAATGACAACTTTGTAAAGACCTGAAACCTCTGCAGGGATCTGGGATGCTGCATTTGATGGAGGCACACAGAACACCAGGTGCAGAGACCCAGAGACAAGCTCTAGTCAGTAAGAGGCCAATCAAGAGCCGTGGGGTGAGAAAGGAAAGGCGAAGCAGAAGAGGTAACCAGATTCTGCAGGCTTTCCCTAAACACCACTTTAAAGACCTCACTTCTATCCTAAGAGAAAAGGACAGCCATTTTGAGCAGCAAAGGGCATCATCTAAGCCGTGTTTTGGAAAACCATGTCCTATGCTGAGGGCAGACTGAAGGAGAAGGATGGTGGAAGCAAGGGAACGCTGACAGCAACTGCGATAAGCCCCAGAAAGGGACAGACAGTGCCTGCAGTTGGGTAGCCCTTAACTCTATGTGAGTTTTGGAAGTTGACATGGGATTACCTGAGAGCTGCCTAGGAAATCTAAGAAGAGGTTCAAGAATCACCCTAGAGCTCTAGAAGAGACAGAGTACACACTGAAGGAAAAAAGACTACACAAGGATGCATGTGCTTTACAAACAGATAGCCAGGTGAGCAATCACACTTATGAGTTTGGGCTCTGAGGAAAAGGTATAAAGCAAAGACAAAATTGGGAATAATCAATGTAAAGATTGTATCCAAACACGCAAGAAAAATAAGAGTGCTGTGGGATTCAGAGATAACAGAAAGACTGGTAAGCAAGTGTCCATACTGTGGAGAGAGTGAGTTAGAGAAGAGCCCAGATGACTCCAGCTAAGGCTCAGGCAAACAAACTAGTACTGAACAATATGATCGCTGGACTAGAGATTCAGCACTATAAACAGGATCAATTTTGTCAGAATAATGGGTTTGTAATTGTAATGGTAAAAATTAAGTTAAAAAAAATTATTCCAGTGCCAAAAAAATGTTTCTAAACCAAAGTCCAACTGAGGTCCTGCTTTTTTCCTTTTTCTAATTTGCCATGCTAGAGACTGAACCCAAGGACTAGCATGTGGTAGATAAGTGCTGTACGATCAGGTAACACCCCACTTGAGATCACAACATGTTTCAATGGCTATTAAATCCCCAGGCAGCAGTGTTCTTCAGACAGTCTGAGACAAGCTGAAGTGAGCCCTCAATGTTAAGACGTATTGGGCAAACAGGAATATATCAATGAAGGTTTGCTGAAAATGAAGTTTGGTGCTGAAGATGCAGATCAGCGAGGCTGCAGCCAAGACCACTCATGGACAGACACCTGGAGAGGGCACAGGTAAAGGGCCAGCAAGAGCCCAAGGCTAGAATCTGACTAATGCCTATGATCAAAATCCAGGGAGAAAATAGATGGCAGAGGGTGGGACAGACAAGGGGGTCAGAGCAGAGGAGAAATTACAGCACGATGTCAGGGGAGGGCACTCAGCAGCATCTAAGGGACTAGAGAACTGAGCGTGGCAGCAGAAAAGGACACTGTTTTAACTCTAAACACCAGCTTCTATGGGTCACAGTTTTCCAATTAAGTGAATGTGTCCTTATTTTTAAAATAGGAAACATAAAAACATTAAAGAAGAAACAGTGAAAGTAAATGCTATTTTTAACATCCAAAGACTGGAAAAAATTTAAGATACAATCTTTCTGTGGTTTGACTACAACTGAACAGGGTGTGGGCAGCACAATTCTCTAAGACTTGTCACCACCTTAGTCTGAAATTCCAACAGACTGCTACGAATAATGTACACACACTGTCTTTGTCACCTACAGTTTAGTGTCCCACATTCACACAACTACGTTTTAGTTCATTCTGTAAAACTTCAAGATGTACTACTTGAAATCAGAAATTGACTCCTGAACTGATCTTAAATGGCAAGCTTTCTCTGTAGAGCAAATGCTTATAATTAATTATAAACCTCTGAAAACAGAGGTCCGCAACTGGAATGCTAAGACCTTTAACTACAGTAGAGGGAGTGGGCGCCACTGTAATCACAAAGGTCTGCTGACAATTACAAAACTCATTTTGGTTTGCCACAGAGACAAACAAAATTTCTGTTCATTATAGCTTTACTGGAATATGATGTCATAACACATAAGCATACTGAAACAATCTGCTGATTTTTCTGACCAAATTATTAATTGCACACTAAAGAGCCCTCAGGGTCTCTTCCTTTTGGGCCATTGAATATGGCTTTATGTATGTGTATAGGTATGCATTTGATATATATATATATATATAAATAATATCATATAAATATCAGAGGGAAAATTAAGTATATTGCATTTTTTTTACATAAAAAGTAAAATACTCTAGTAGTAACAACAGGAAATACCAAAACCCGGTGCCTGACTTGCTTCATTCCAGTTTCACTTCATCCTCTGGTTTAACAACAATTCTTAGAAATACACCCCACATGGTTTGAATATCTTACACATCACATCTCCTCAGAGCACCATGACAATTAAGATTAGCCAGAGCACTCTGATTAATGGCATCCAGACTACGCCGCAGTGCAGATGACGCAGAGTACTTCATCAAACAGAATACCATGTGCAGAGGTCCTCGTCTCAAAATACTTACTTCCTTTGGTAAAGAAACACTCAAAGTTTATTAACTTTCAAAGGTGGCATGCTCTACTTAATGGAGCTCCTTCTCCTATTCGTATTTTTCAAACAGTAAGCTCAGCGTTGATAATGAACATTCAACATATGATGCACTTATATCCACAGTTGGAATATATTCACTAAGCAGCTCGTATTTTGCACTCAGTTTAAATTCCCACGCTAACACTGTTGTTAAGAACCACGAAACCTGTTGCACAATTAAATGACTAAAGAGCTTCTTGCATCTACAGCCTCCAGAGGTCACTCTGCCACATCACAGTCATTTTCTGTCCCAGTTATGATCTAGCCTGCAACCCTGGTCTTCTGAGCTGGTCTCTGCTGTGGACCCAGGGTTGTCATGGTGATGCTTCTACTGCCTGAGAACGGCTCTCACTGCTCTAGGTTACCCATGCACAAGACTGTCTTGGCCAACAGGCAACTGCACAGACAGGGGCACAATCACTCCTCACTGTGCACTGGCTACATCCTTTCTATCAGTTTTGTTCTTACAAAGGCCTGTGTGACAGGAAAGGTCCTGAATCTCACTTTGAGCAGTAACAACTTTTCCCAATAGAGCTGTTAAGAGTCAAATTCACTTCCATCTAACTTCAAAGGTTCAAGAAAATTTTGAAGAATTTCCTAGGGCAAGATAAAGGTGCTTTTCACCAAGCCTTAAGACTTAGCTCATTCCCCAGGGCCTGATACTGGAAGGAGGAAATTTTGGCTTCATATGCACTGTAGCATGAACTTCTGTACACATGGATGTGTGTATTCGTGTATGTGTGTGTGTGTGTGTGTGTGTGTGTGTGTGTGCAAATACAGTGCGTAAAACTGTCTCATTATCTTCTGGCTCTTGCCATTTTTTGTCTATTTGAGCAAAGAAGCTAGCACAAGGGTTCTGAGTGAGCATGACATGTAGGCATGTCACTTAGTGACGGCTGAAACAGTGACCACAATGACCTACTGGGTTTCCACAGCATGGAGTTCAGATAGGCAATCAAGAAGTGCCATGTGGGAAGTCACAATGGTGGCAGTCAGAGACACAACGCTCAACAATCTAGGTGGACAAAGGCTCCCTTCAAGGCTTGTTTTGTATGCCTCACTGTCCCCATCTTCAAGACATGAGACAATACATCAATCAAGAAAAAATACATGAGTCCTTGTAATTAATAGTTAACATGCCTAATGCAGTCTGCAAGTGAAGGAAAACTACCTTGCCATGTGTTACTATGACAACCTTTTAACCTTTGTCATCTTGCTGTCTTCCTAATGTTGACTGCATTCAATGATTTCTCTCTCAGCTCCTTTATGTTATCTCTGTCCTGCTCATCCGGCCAGTGCTTTATATTCCAGCATCTCACTTTCCTAAATGTCACTTTTACAAGGTGACAAAGACACATTCCAAACAACACTGGAACTTAAAAATTGAAAAATAATTACCTCATTTCATTTGATGGTGTTGCTCATAAATTTTAATACAGCTTAGACATTCATAGCTCCTCTACAGGTTTATGTCCAAAGCCCATGAAAATGTTATCTTCTGATCTAATGGGGAGAAGCTTGAGTTCTGTTTATTTCTAATTCAAACTGAAAGAGGATGTCACATAGCCTTTCTATCTCAGTTTATTTATCTGTAAAATATTTGCAGAATTTATGATTAAAAATCCTAAAAGTTAAAACTTTGAATTCAGATGACATTTGATTATTTTTACTCTGTGTAACTGTTGGCAGCACTTACCCAAATTCCCTTGCAACAGAAAAATAACAAGTTTATCATAAAGCTGTAAAGTAGTTTTGGCACATTTTCAAAATTGAACATATATAAAATGTCTAGATAGCTCTTTCTTCACATCTATAAAGTTTGAAAATATATCTTTTATGGTCTGAGTTTTAATTCTTAAGGAATTTCAAATATTAGGACTGATTTAAAAAGATTCACGGGCAAGCTGAAGAGAAGTTTTTAAAGAGGTAGAAGGACTGTTTCTGTTCTGTTTGCAAGACTCCCCTAATTATGTCTTAGATGCCTAGGAAGAAATACAGAGATAGGGTATTTCAAAGCAATGGTATAAAATGGCATGAAAGCATAGTTTTGAGCTTTTAGCTGCTCTGAAGTTAAACAGAAAAAAAAAAGTGTTCAGCAGAATCCCCTCAACAAAGGTAATCTTGTGCTCAAACTAAGTCTGGTAAATTAACAGAAGGGCATGAATTTCGGATATGAGAGACGTTAGTGAAATGTCCTACACACTCAGGACTGTGGAAGGCAAAGGGTGCCAGTCAGAGGCCTGCTATTGAAAGCACATCACGCCATCCTTATGGGCACACTCACACCTGCACAAACCTATTCTTGCCCCGTCCCTAAACTGGATCTACGAAAGTCATCAGCACCACATCATTAGCAAACCACTAATGGTAACTAGCCTCCCTAACAGCACCAAACGTGAGCTGGTAGTTATGTTCAGCCATGCTCACTGGGAGCCCACACTCAACTTCTGAACTGTGTTGCCTCTGAATTAAGTGCACAAGCATCAGCTATAAACTCTGAAATCATGTTACATGTGAACGTCAAGACCCCTCAGATCTAGCTAGACCGAGCAGATCTGCCCCCTCCCTCTCTCCCTCTCTCTCTCTGAGCCAGTGTCACATGTAAGACACCAGTCACTGAGGGAATGAATGCTAAGGGCACTCTAAATTGAAGGTTGACTGAGAAGTCCCCTACCCCTCTTTCTTTCTCATCTCTCTTGGTTCATCTTTCTGTAATCTGAGCCTACATTGTAACTTGTCCCACTTCCACAGCTCCTTTGTACTGGCCTCGATCTCCAAAGAATACTAAGAGCAATAAGCAGAAGAAAGGGGGAAGAGGAGAAAACAGGAGTTTGCACAAATGTATGTCTATAGGACTTATATATTTTAGAAAGTATCTAGGAACGCCCCTTTCTTTCCAGCCTCCGCCTCGAACCTGCAGCCGCCACAATGTTGATGCCTAAGAAGAACTGGATTGCCATCTACACACTCCTTTTTAAGGAAGGAGTGATGGTTGCCAAAAAAGATGTCCACATGCCCAAACACCCTGAGCTGGCAAGACAAGAATGTGCCCAACCTTCATGTCATGAAGGCCATGCAGTCTCTCAAGTCTCGAGGCTACGCAAAGGAGCAGTTTGCCTGGAGACATTTCTACTGGTACCTTACGAATGAGGGCATCCAGTATCTCCAAGATTACCTGCAGCTACCTCCGGAGATCGTGCCCACCACCCTGCGCTGCAGCCGTCCTGAGACTGGCAGGATTCAGCCCAAAGGTCCAGAGGGTGAGCGGTACAAGATTCACAAGAGGGGAGGCAGACAGAGACACCTACAGAAGGAGTGCTGTGCCACCTGGAGCTGATGAGAAAGCTGGGGCTGAGGCTGGCTCAGCAACCAAATTCCAGTTTAGAGGTGGCTTTGGCAGTGGATGTGGTCAACCACCTCAGTGAAGTTGGAGATTATGTTGTGATGGATAAACGTTAAAGAACAAAGAGGAAGGCATCTTATTGCTTACACAGTGTTGTGCTTTCGAAGTCAAGAATACAAGTGGAACTGAGGAGACCTACTGTCTGTCAGCAGCTCTATTGACTTTATATTTCAAGTTTCCGTCAGGTAAGCTTTACTGCCTACTTTCTAGTAGCAAAACAACATTATGTTCCTAGAAGAAACCAAAGTATTATGGGTCAGTTTACCAATAATTCGAATTGTTTCAACTCATATTCCATAAGTAATGATCATCTAAAGTCACATTCTCAGAATCAGCTCCTCGGGTTATTTTCAGCCTTAAAACAATTTGTTCCTTGTGTTACAAAGGTTCAGGAAATTCTCAGTGGATCCCACTAAGCCAATGGCTTTCCTACAGGGTTTTACAGAGTGGCTACTTGTCTAACCGGTTATTCTGGAAATTTGACAAAAACCCAAATCATATCATCTTCTAAAGTCAGTCTAGTGAATTTCTATTTCCCTGCAAAATCACCACAGTCATCCAGGTTCTACAGTCACTGCTGCCATGGTTAGTGCTGGCCTAGTGACCCTTTTACTTCTCTACAGCTGTAGTGCCCACACCCACTAGCAATGCACACTATGCCCAGCTGTGCCACCTCACTACGTTACATATATACACATTCTAATAGGTCTTACTAAAAACAAAATGTCGTATTTTTTAAATATGGCCATTTTATATTTCTGCATTATTTTCCTTTCTTGTCTGTTATTCCTCTTCTAAGTTCTTGTGTTGGGTATTCAATTAATTTTCATGGTATCATTTCCAACATAAGTGTAAACTGAGGAATTTGTCTTATATCCCTTCTGTTGTTCAAACTGTAATGTGCTCAAGAGGAAATACACTACAGTATATTCATCACTCCAGATGTCTGTGATGAAACCTGTTTCAGAGAACCTCAGTGTGTCTAGGAAGCACCGCGAGATAAGCACTGGGTTAGCTTATGTGTCCTTTCTGAGCCACCTGTTTAATCTGCTAAAGCTCTTAGTTTGAATATAAATTTACTTCATGTTTTTAAAATGTAATTAAAATGTTTTCCAAATACCTTTCATAAACTTGGAAGTAAATACTGGCAGAGGGAAGCTGTTGAGATTTAGAGTGGGAAAACAAATTCATCTATTATGATGCTGTTGGATTTAGAGTGGAATAAACTGAATCCATTGATCACACAGATGGAGTGGGGAAGAAGCCCATGTGAAGAATGACTAGAAATATAAATCTCTTGGCTTGCATCTACTTTTTCAGCTTTATGCAAGTGGCAATCTAGGTAGAAATTATTTCATTTTTCATGACTAGCTATACATTTATTTAGAAACAACTTTTCAAATAAATAAATAAATGTACATATACATACTGTGCACTTTAAAATCTTTTGTAAAATACTTAAAAGAAATATGATCTTAAATTTTTACCATATATTTACTATGTATAACCTGCTCAAAAAAAACCTATGGTATTCCCATGAGTAAGAAACCCACTAAGATATGAAGCTAATGCATGACGTGAAGCCTTCCACAGCTCAATCCCACCACAGGTTAACGCTTCTCTGGACATGCTCTTTGTGCATTGCTTGTGTAGAAAATCTCTCAAGTTCTGTCTACTAACAAAATAATGAAACGAATTGTAGAAAATAGTGTATTAATCAGACTATATTTAAAAGGTTTTTAAAAGAATATTTTCATGAATAAATTACCTCAGCAATAGCTAGAACACAAGACTCAAAAGCACAGAAGAAAGTGGAACACCTCCTCTATAGCATACTGAGCTCCAGAAACTGCTTTGTTACAATGTCCAACCCAGACATCTCCTCTAATGTTTTTGCTGGTCAAAATTAACTATCAACTTTGGATGCTTGCCCATGGCAATCCTCCCCCAAAGCAGCACAGAGACATTACATCAGCAGTGCTACAGCAAGACCAACGTGCTTTGACAGAGATGTGAGCAGAGACAAGACTTGCTGCAAGCTTGTACTAGGTTTTTCTTTCACTGAAATCTAAGTGGATCCGGTTGTACATCTGCATATAGTTTAATGATAACAATAACTTGTAAGCTAATAGATATTCACTGGAATATAAAAATTTACTTGGCATTTCCCCAGCTAATTGTTTTTACAGCTTGAGTTCACATTATGCATTGGCTGCGTTCATAAAAAAGTTAACATGAAGCAAATATTTTCAAACTAAATTCTATTTTCCCACTGTTGCCCAATATTTAATCTTGAGTTATATTTCTATAAGAAAATGTTACTTCTAACACATCATAAAAATTATAATTAAAATGCATTTGCCCAGGAACAGGTATATTTAATCAATTATTCTATAAAACATTTTATCTTCTCACCTGCAATAAAATGAGACTAATGGATAATTATTTTTGTTTCATATTCTCACAAGCATTAGAAGGAAATGTAGGCTTTAAAGAGCAACTGTAGGGCTTTTAAAGTAGCTTAAGAGAGCCAGGCCTGGTAATGCACGCCTTTAATCTCAGCACTGGAAAGGCAGAGGTAGGGGGACATCTATGAGTTCAAGCCATACTGGTCTACATGTAAAACTCTGTCTCAGAAAACAAACAAAAATAAATATAGAAGTACAATTTACAATTTATTAACTGGAACTACATCACAGTTTGGCTATCAGATTTCAGATTGTCAGACCAATGACAATAATCACTCTCAGACCTTCCAAACTTCTGCTGTTGGTAACACATTCTAGGGCTCTCACACTGGAATCATACATCTTCTTTAGGGTCAACACATTTTATGATTCAAGTATTTGTTTCAAGCAAATCAAAGAAGCTATGCATAGCTACCTGGATCTTGTATACAAGAATATAAAAAAAATTTTTGCTGTAAGAGGTGAAGAACTAGAACCTCTCAAAACTCTTCTACTGTCCTATTTTTAATTAGTACATTCTTAATTTATTATTTTCAGGCGTTGTAAGTTGAAATCCTCTATAGAGTATCACAGGACTCTGCACTCTTCTTCTCTGTATCACACAGATAATCCACGTATGCTTTTCCACCAAGTCAGTGTGAAGACAAACACTGAGCTAAAAGTCACCAGCCCATCCTTATCTTTGTCACATGCTACAAAGCAGAGCACAGCACAAGTGAGAGCCCCGGTAGTGAGGATGCTACTGTGCAGCCTGGCAGGATGGCTTTACACCTTCCATTACCATCAGCCTTACATAGGGATAAAACTGAGTGTGTCGAATTCTTATCTACACATACAACAGCTTTTTAGGATATTCTGAACAAGTCTCTCAAGATATCTTAATATCCCCAGATAGATATTTACATGAGTTTGCACACTGCAGAGGAAAAACAGGTGAGAGGTTGAGAGCCTGCTCAACCTTTTACCAGCAGGTGACGCATGGCACCAGAGGCTAGGAAGTTCCAGCTGTTCTCACTGTTCCTTCTGGGAAATTCCTTAGCCTTCTCAGAAGCACCAAATGCCTCTGTGGTGCTTCCACCCTTCCTGTGTTTCCTGGATTAGCCACAAGCTCCAAAAAGAACCAAGGGACCATGGTACTAATGCCACATTATCTGCTTAGAAAAAATCCAGGAAAGAGTGCAATCCTACAGGAAACATGTCCAAGCTTCCATCCACACACAGACAACATGTCTGCCCGAGGAGCAGCAGGTGGGCACTGTGGTTAGAATGGAGTCAGTGCAGCGATCAATGCTGTTTATGAGGTTGGAGATACGACCAAGCCAGACTTAGGTGAGGCCTTGCACTTGTCCTCTGACGAGGACAACACAGCTTCAGACTTCTACAGGAAACAAGGCTCAGTCAACAATGTCAGAACACTTGCAAACAGCAGGCAGAGGGCAGAAGATGTGCAGGCAAGCTCAGAGAAGCGCTGTTTCACAAAGCAGACACCACCAAGTACATCTCTGGACACTTTTAATGAATACGACTAACAAGTTTTAAATGCTCTTTTCTATGTCATAAAGGACATTAATTGACATGTTTTGAACTGTGTTCTGTACAGACTGTTCAGTGACCTGTCAATCACAGTGTATCATAGTGTAGCAGTCTGTCAACTCATTTGTCTTTGAAGAGATGCATCTTGAACAGAAAATATGAGAACGTCAGTGAATTGTAAGAAAATAAAGAGGTAGAAAAATTAAGGTTTTGGTAACTGAAGCCAAGAAAAAGCCTGGGAAATTAATGGGTAATGAGCTCCCAAGAAACTCAAACAATAAAAAACAGCAAGCCCTGATGAGAATAATACCTAAGATGACTAAATATACAGCCCTAGTATTACTGCCTAAGAACCTAAATCTCAGCTGAAGTCAGTAGACAGCTCAACGCTGAAGCTGCTCATTTTCACTGCAGCAAAAGAAGAGGAGGAAAAGCATCCAGGACAAGGAGGACAAAACAAGTTGATGGTAGGTATGATGGCAAGACCACGTCTAGACATCCTTGGAAATCAAAAACCAACATGGTAGGCTGATTAGGACTTAAGCGAGATTAGAAGACAATACAATTTATTTTTATTTTAAAGTGGGCTGTGCCAACAACTAATGCTACCATAATGTCTGTACTGATTTGGAGAAAGCATCCCATGTGTTCTTTAAAAAAAAAGAAAAAAACAGGGTGCCAAGCAAAGCTAGTAAGTCATTCTGATCCAGAGAGTATAAGGTTCCTTAACCACATGAGAAAGCAATACAGAGCTCTGGAAACCTGAGATGTATGTGGGACTGCAGACTGAGTCTTCAACCAATTATACTTATTGTTTTTGTCATTCCTTTTTAAAAATCACTCAAGAGAACAAAAGGAAGGTTGTAAATAATCTTATTTACAACAGATGGAACTTCTTGGGAGACCTTTGGAGAAACCTACAGTCACCACCTGAGAGTCAGGCCTCTGAGAAGGCCTCCAGGACAGTGATCAGGACTGACAGGAGCGCAGCCGCAGCGAGCTCTCAGGAAGCACAATCACCCCAGTTACGTGCAAGGAATTCCAGGCAGAAACCAGACTCTTGGGCACTGATGAACTCATGACTGGATTTGTCAAGTTGGGTGAAGGGCTGTCCTCTAATCGCACTGGCCACTGATCTCTTGCTCTATCACAATGTAATTCAAGTGAAAGCAAATCAGCACATCTTCCCAAGGCTAAGCAGCCAGGACGCCTGCAAATACTTGGAAACCTTGCACGACACCACGTAACTGTTCAATTAAGAAAAATGGTCAGAGTAAGTGTCTGGCATCTAGCATGATATCTAGCACTTGGAAGAAACCCAATAAAGATGCTAGATGAGGGGGTGGATAATAGCTAACACTTGCTAAGTAGTTTACTAGCTGCCAGCACTGGACATTCAGTAACTCACTTAATATTTCCAATAGTCCTCAGCAGTAAATGTTAATACTGCTTCCATTTTCAGCCATAGAAACTAGAACGGACTCTGAGAGTCTTGGCATAATTTGGAGCTAGTTTTCAAATACAGGCACAGGCCTCTACAGCCTTGACTGTCATATCCTAGCACTGTTCTCCTCTCTAGAGAAGTGGATGGAAGATGGAAGGATGGGAAGTAAACTCACAGTCATGCCCTCAGCTTCTAGGGCATGCAAATCAGATTTAGAGAATGGTCCACACAAAGTGAGAGAAGCACGTGGGGCCTTGTAATGGAGGATGGGATTCGTATGCACCTCCTTAACTCTGAGCATCATCTCTGAAACATGCTTTCAGCAATGCTGGCATGGCAGGTGGGGGAAACGTGGGGCCGTGGCTCTTAGAGGTTAACTACGGCAACGGATGGACTCTGGGATCCCTAAGACGGGGAACCACGGCCTCAAGTGGAGACTCACTGTTGAGCCTACCAGGTCCCAAGAGACAGCTCCAAACTCAAGGTCACACTGACTGGTCTGGCTAAACTCAGCAGGTTATAAACCGAAACAGTTAGAACAAGAGTGTGAGAAAAATTTATAGGGAAGGGGGAAGTAAGCAGGAGCAGTAGAGAGATGGCGAAAGGTGAGAGTCATCAATATGATGATATACATGTGTGACACTTCCAGGAAGGTAGGTAGGTAGATAAGACAGATAGATAAACGGACAGTGAGACAGACAACCTAAAAACTGGGGCTAGGCCACAGGTCAGACAGCAAAAAGACAAACTAGATCTCTAAAACTCACATTAAAAAAAAAAAATCAAGCAATGGTGCCGCATATCCCTGCACTCACAGGATGTAGGAGGCAGGGACACAGGTGGGTCTCTGAGGTCGAGGCCAGCCTGGTCTAGTGAGCTCCAGGACATCTGAAGGCATGAAGAAAAACCCTATCTCAACAAAACAAACAACACAACCAAGTATACTTACAATCCCAGGGCTGGGAAATGAGAGACATCCCTGAGACTTGCTGGCCAACCAACCTGTCTTATTTGGCACCTTCTAGTCCAGTGAAGAACTGTGTCTCAAAAAAGAAAAGCTAGATAATACCTAAGAACAACACACAATGATATCCTCTGGTTCCCAAGTGTATGTGCATACTCCCAAGTGTACGTACACACACACACACACACCAAACATGAAATGCTGAATGTCCAAAAATACAAGTTGGGTTATAAATTATGGAGTAATCACACAGTGGAAAACAAATAAACAATTCTTAAGTAAAGGAAGTAAAAATTATTCCTAGTCTGACTGACCAAGTAAGCTCTCATTGGAAAGATTCTCCTACAGGACACTACAGACTCTGAATAGAATACAAAAAACAAAACTGTTTCAAGTCCTAAAGAGTGAAAAATTAGTCTGGGAACAGAGTTAACATTTGGAAAACTGATAAAACATGAAAAAGGAAACCCTAGAGAAAACTTGCCTTCTATGTATGAAGCTCTGCCCAATCTTTAGCTGACCCATGAACTATATACATGCATGGGGTAGACACAAAACAACCCAGCTGAGACTCTGAAATGTAAGCTGTTGCCCAAGAAAAAGAGAGGTTTTGTTTGTTGGTTTGATAGGCTGTGGAGAATAAACTGCTTTTGTAAATGATTTTTAGGCATTTCAGACAATTCAGACTTTGGAGAACGTCCCATTTCCAGCTTTTGAGTGTGGATGTTCCACCTGCATCAGCTTCTCCTTTCTTAGGAAATGCTGCACTGCTTGGAATGGGAATGGTTCTCAGCACTTGCAGGCTGGAGAAGGCTCCTCAGACGAAAGCACTCCCTCCACGCATAGCCTGAGACCCGAACTCAATTCCCAGACCCATGTAGTGGACAAAAAGAACGAGTTGTCACACAATTTGTCCTGTGGCCTCCAAGAGCACTCCACTGCATATGCACACTCACACAAATGCCCACAAAATATATAAACAAACAAGAGTGCCCTCCCCTTTTTTAAGGAAAAGAAACACTTGAATTTTAAAGTACAATTTCTAATTAATTGGACCAACTCAGCCCATTAAGTATACTACTTGGGACATTTGAAATATTCTTGGTGAAATAGTCCACCAAAGTAACTTCACTTCACTGACATTTTAAACCAAATTTGCAAAATAAAGTCATGTTTCCCAAGGTGTTCTTGCAGTGCCTATATCTCACCACAGTTTACTTACTTTTAGAAAATCTCTAGGAGCCAGAAAGATGGCTCAGAGGGCTGGGGCACTTACCACCAAGTTCAGTGACCTGAACTCAAACCTCAAGAACTGCATGCACAGTGGGAGGAGAGAACCAACTCCCTGAAGTGACCTTTGACCTCTACATGTGTGCTGTGCTGTGTCTGCACCCACACTTTCACAAATAAATGAAACTAATTTTAAAAGTGAACTTCTGACATTGCTGACCAAACTGAAGAAGACTGACTATTTCTGAAAACAAAAACAAAAACAAAAATGCTTGTTGCACAACCAATTTCATAAGAAATTCTACAATGTATTTTAGTTATATTTAAATCATTATTAAATATAACTTCCCTATAAATCAAGTATATAAGGAACATACAAAAGTATTCAAATTTCTGTCTCTTCTGCAAAGAACTATTTTGCAAACCCAAGTGCTTCTTAATATAATATGCACTATCACACACTATTAACCAGTCTACAGGGAAAAGGAAGAAAATTAAAACTAAAACAAACACACTTATCTACCAGAAAATGACAAAGTACAGGGTCATCATGGACAAATGTAAACTGAAAAAAATTTAAAAGACACTGATTTGAAGTCTTTGTTCTACATAAAACAGCTCTCTATATTCCATAAACTCATCTAAAAAAAAAAAAAACCCTAAATTAGACCACTCATTAAGATAAATCAGGGCATCCTAACTTCCTGAGCAGACCTAGAGAACAGATATTTCACTCTTTAAGCCAATGTGAGCACACAAACTTGGAGCCCTTGCAGAGCTGGAGAGCAGAAGTGACGCCTCATGGATGGGTGGGGTTATGGACTGTGTCAGCTGATGAATGAAAACGGCCATCTAAATTCCATGTAATTTCCACACATCAAAATATGACTGTTTATGTTTTTACTTTAAAATTTTCAAACTTAAATCGTGGGCTGACAACAGAGAAATGGGCGGTGCTTACCATACCCAGCTTAGAAATGTGGTTACTGGAAACCCTACCCAGACATTCACTTAATAACAGAACTTAAGTGACTCTGCTTTTCACTCTTCCACCATTTCTGTCAAAACAAACCAACCAACCAACCAAAATTCTAAAACACCATCATCTGCAAAATAACAACTGAAGCAGAGCTACAGTGTATCCTTACACGGAAACATGCGGCAGCAGAAAAAAGAAGTGTTACTTCACTGTACATTTCATGCCGTAGCTCTCACTCAGAATTACATCACTGGTCACTTTTATGCCCATCTTGGAGCTCCATTAGCCTTCAGCACCTGCACCCACACACACACACCTACATACAGACATATACACATGTACAGAATTAAAACATAAGATACATAGTTTCAAACCCCATATTGTAAAAACTGGACAAGAAAACCTCAAGCCCAACCCTATGCAGACTTAGGATATAACCATTTATAATAAGGAAATATAGTGACATTAAAAACACAGGTTCAAAGCTCAAAGAAAATTGTATACTGGATATTTACTGAATACCTATTACCATGGTGAGAGCAGAGATGAGGAAAAGATTTCTTGGCTTCCTGTGTTCTGTCTCCTTTGGGGGCAGGCTTTATCTACAGCTTTACAGACTAGAGAGGCTGCTACTGGAACACATGCCCCTCTTTTTTATTTTTGAGACAGAATTTTTCTGTATATCCCTGGCTGTTCTGAAACTCACACTGTGGACCAGGCTGGCTTCAAACTCAAAGATCCTCCTGCCTCTGCCTCCTGAGGGCTGGGATTAAAGGTGTGTGCCACCATGTCCGGCTCTATTGTGAGTGTGCAGCTACATGCAATTCATATAATTCCCTTTTCAAATAAAAATATTTACAACAATTCCCATGTCATTAATATGCATTCCTTTAATAAGTTTGTATGGTATTCCACTGTGGTGCTATATTGTAATCTGTTATTTTTATTGTGGATTTCATTGTTAGTCATTAATCATGAAATAACAGTAGCAGAAATGTCAAACCTGTAGAAGATTTCAAACACAAAATTAGTGCATAGAACATTAAAAGAAAAGAAGCTATTGGGGAATTGGTCCTACTCAGTGAGACTTAATATACTTCAATGCTATCAGACAGCATCGACCTGTAACTGCTATCTTTTAGTTAGTTTTCATTTCCATGACAAAGGCAACTTTTTGTTTCTGTGGCCAAGTCAACTTATAAAAAGAAAGCATTAAATCTGGTGGCGCATGGTTCCAGAGGATTACCGTTGATGGTCACCATGGCAGGGAACAGGGCAGCAGGCAGAAAGGCATGGCTCTGGGGCATCAGCTGAAAGCTTAAATCTGATCCACAAGCAGAAGGCAGAGACCTGTACAAGGACCAACTGAGGATGGTGTGAGCTTCCGAAACCTCAGAGTCTACCCCCAGACTGTGGTAGCCCCAGTACAGCTGCCCGGCGTGAGAGTTCACGTGGAGTCTCATCTTCTCACATAAAGCTTTCAAGTCTCCAGCTCTTGGTAGTGGGTTGAGGTTACTGCCATGCACTGAGGTGGGAAATAGAGCAGTCAGGTTTGGAATGCAGTTAAAACTCTGAGCATAGACATGTTTAAAGATAGCCAGGAGAAACTGCCAAGTATGTGTCTGATAGAGGAGACTCTACCTCAAGGGTGATACAGAGCAGAGAGGGAAGGACGGGAACTGACTTCATGCACAACATTCTGCTCTTCCAGACCTACTGTGTCTCTGACTTCACTGCAGCAGATGTCAGGGTGATCTGTCACCCCACAGACGGCCAGCACTGACAGAGCTGATCTGGCTAGGCTGGAATACCCTTCCCCTTTCACAGCATGTCTCCCATCAAGGGCATATCGGCTCTCCACAGAGCCTTTCCAGGGTTATCTCGCTCCAGCGCTATTATGGCATTTTCCAAAAAAACATCACCAACCCTGTGCAACCTAAATGTAACCATTTCAGTCTTGCTTTTCATGTTTCCTTCTTTCAAACTGCATTCCAGGACTGGAGAAATGGCTCGGAGGTTAAGAACACTGGGAGGTCTTTCAGAAGTCCTGTGTTCAAGTCCCAGCAACCACATGGCGGCTCACAACCACCTATAAGGGGATCTGATACCCTCTTCTGACATGCAGGCCTACATGCAGATAGAGCACTCATGTACAAAACAATAAGTAAATAAATCTGTAAGAAAACCCCATTCTACCGCACCCTCCAACGCTGACATGGCCCACCCCACACTGCTTGGTGTCAGCTCTGTTGCCAGTGGAAATAAACAAGGAGGAACAAGAGTTTGAGATTATTGGAGAGTTTCCTCCAATAGCTAGGTCTTCCAGGGCTATCCTACAGAATTTAGTTATTCTCTTCACAGCATCGGGAGTACACAGGAGAAACGGATGTCTTTCTGTAGGAGGAGACGTGGTGATTTGCATAGAGAAGCAATAGAGGTGGTTGTGGCTACATGGATTAGAAGATTGCTGTGAGAGAATAAAACAAATAAAAAAGCAAGTTACTGGTTCAGGTGCTGTAGTAGGCATGAAAAAAGGAAGAAAAGCTGACAGTCTCCTGGAAAAGTACTTATCTGCAAGTGTATTCAAATGCCCTACATTCCTGAAGAGATGCTTATCTAACCTGCACTAGAGGTTAGAAGAAGTCTCAGAGTGTGTTTGAAAGATTTGGGGCTTTTTTTGAATGTTAATGAGTATTGCACCAAAGAATGTAATGTGCAATTTGGGGCAGTGTTAAGGCAAACCAATAGGGCATGGATCTTGTTACATTATTGATGATGATGCAGAGGAAATAAAAGTTTCTATGGCTCGCTTAACACCTACTTACAGGTGAGAGCCAGAATGGCTATTCTCACTGTATAGTTAGTTCACTGTATGCTCATTGGGATGTATAGACTTCGGGTCTAGTTTATGTTGGTCTGTAGTATTTTTTATTTGTAAGGGTTTTTCATAATAAATTTTGTTAAAATATCAGAAAAAAAGCTGTAATTACTGAAAGGTAAGTTACGATTAAACACATTTTCCTTGATTCTGTCCTCTGGCAGTCTTGATGTTTTGGTATTACCATATGGAACATGACTAACTACAAAAATGCAAGGACTCCTGTGGCCAAGTTTTAATACTAAATCACACTGAAAGTTAATGGAGTTCCAAGTTTGGCATAAAAGTAACTAATAAATTCAATAAGCAAAGTTACATAGAGTAAGTTTAACTGTGTGAGATTTATGACATGAAATGTACAATGAAATAACACTTTTCTTTTTTTCTTTCTTTTCCTGACTCACATGATGAGCTTTTTGATAAAGCTAACCTAATGTGTGGTTTTACAGATGTCTTGTCTTCCAATTCTTTACCCCAGGAAACAGTAAATAAACAGTGCTAATCTGGAGTCAAAACTTCCCAATCTTTGCCAAGAAGCACGGCTGTGTCTAAGGCTGAGAAGGTAAAGAGAACAAAGGAACTATAGTAACACTGTCCCAGTTTCCACTAAAAAAGTTCAAATGGGAGGTTTAATTTTACCTAAAAACATTCAATTTGCCTAAACAATAAGATATTAAACCCATAACTCAAAGCAGAGACTGTAAAAGACTGTAAAAACACAAAGCCCTGCAGCTCTCTGATGGCTCAGGGTAAATAGTTTCACCTGTGTTATTCCAGAAACAAGGCAACAAGCACAACTTCAGTATTCTGTAAATAAAAATATTACACTAAATGCCAAAGAAAAGGAATTTGAACTCTGTGTGTGCCCAAGGTCACAGGTGAGCTCTGACTGCTTTCTCCACCTCAGTATTCTTCATGCCTCCATACTTCTGAGGTTAGCAAGCTTTGTCAGAGGGCCAGGCTATAAGCAGCTGGAGTTTTGCAGGACGTACAGCCGCTGTTACAGTGATCTAGCTGTGCCAGCGTGGGACAAGAGCCATAGACAAACAAGCAGCTATGGCTGCGCTGTGCTGTGTTCCTGTCAGCACATGCCAGTGTCACCTAGCTTCATGAGCTCTATCTTCCTTCTTTTAATACTTTCTCAGCTATTTAGAAATGAAAAAAACTATTCCTAATTTGCAGGCCACACAAAACAAGCAAAGCACATCTGGGACCATGGGCCCCAGTGTGGCCACCTCTGTTCTTTTCTATTCTATTTATCGATTGTCCTTTTCTGTTGTATTGCTCTGTATCTGTCAACATTCCAGTATCTACTGATTTAGTCATGTAGGGTTTTTTCCTCCTAACATGGCCTCTTAAAGCCTGGGTTAGCCTCAAACTCACTATATAGCTGAACATGACCTGGAACTTCTGATCCTGCATTCCTTCCTCTTCCCAAATGCATGTACCAGATTCATGTGGTGCTGGTGATTAAATGCAGGGCCCTAGAATGCTAGGCAAGCATTCAACCAACTAAACTATATCCCTAAACCACAAAACAGTTTTACAAGTAGTAAAGTCAAATACTGTGATTCCTCACACTCTGTTCCTTTCAAAATGGCCTTGTTTACTAGCAGCCTTTTGCACATCTATAAAATTCAGTGTTGTTAAATGAACAGGTAGGACATTCATGGAAACTGTACTTCACCTTCTTGTTAACTTCTGGAGAAGTGATCATCTTAATCATGAAGAATCTTCCTTAGTAGGAACAATTATGTTATAGCTCTCAACACACATCTTGTGCACTTATTCTGTTAATTTGACTTATAAACATGTTTTATGTGATTGGAACTGCCCAGCTTTCAAGATCACTAAGTGGAACTACCATTGAGTTTTCTCGTATACTGATCTTGTATCCTGTGACCTTACTAAACTCCCTTATTCTAGCAGCGTATGTCAGTGTCTTGGTCTTGACTGCACAAAATGCATCTAGTCCAGCACTTTTCAACCTGTGGATTACAACCCCCTTGGGCATTCAGGACCCTTTCATGGGACTCCCCTAAGACTATTAGAAAACACAGGTACTTACATTACAATTCATAACAGTAGCAAAGTTACAGTCATGAAGTGGCAATGAGTAACAATCTTATGGTTGGGGTCACAACATCAGGAACTGTATTAAAAGACCACAGCACTGGGGAGGTTGAGAACCACTGATCTAGACTATTAGCATAAAGCCTAATGTCAGCTAGAAATGATTTCCAGAGCCCCTACCTTCTATCCCAGTTTGCTAAATCTATACCATGAATAAGTGCTAGCTTATAAAATGGTTTTTCCTCTTCTAATGAAATGTTCATATAGTTTCCCTCCATTTAATTAATACAGTTGATTATTTTTATTACTATACTAAACTAATCTTGTCTTCCCAAAACAAGTTTCATTTAGTTGTGGTAATATTACATTAGGTAAATAATTTACCTTGCTAATACTTTTTTAAAGATGCTTGTTTACATCTGTGGCCATACAGGTTATTAAGGTCATTCTTGTCCATTCTTGGTTTGGCCATGTATTCAGATTCTCTTCTCTGGCTTACCAGTATTTTTAGAAGGTAGTGTATTTTAACTATGTCTCAGTTATTTAGACTTATTTCTCTTCATTAAGAAGAGTCTAACATTGCAGAGCCACATACAAACATGAGAAAAACATTTTTAAATGTACTCTCAGTTTTCTTTCACTTCTATATTTATTCTATGGGGTGTTACCATTAAAACGAGAATTACTTTTATGTATATGACATGCTAAATAAAAGGAACATATTCCCCAAACAAAGGGATACAGTATACCAAATGTAAAGCCATCTTTAACTGTCAGAAAAAGTTCCTACTTTTCACCACTCATGCTTACTCCATTTATCCAAAAAGACATTAAAGCTGCTTATTGACTTTTTTCTACATCAAATCATATGAAATCAGTATATCAATTTAAAAAAAGGTTGAGTGCTGGTCATTTTAGAACGTTCAACCTCTCATTTATGTTAGCCTCTGCCCTTCAGTGACGAAAGAGAACACTAGACTCTTTAGCAATGCACAAGCCCCACCTAGTGGCCAAAACCAAAATGGCACGTTTCATTTTCTCTACCCCAAGGCTACTATACAGACTAAGATGTCACTATGAGTCACATCAGGAGGAGTGTGTTTCTTTGAAAAGAAAGTCTGATGAAGAAATAACACAAGGGCAAAAAAAGGAAGGATTCAAACAAGGAAATCCCTGTATCAAGCTTGCCTGAGGGTCTGCCTAACAAATGTCCCCGTTACGTGTGGCAAACCCCATTCTCATAAAGCATGGTCTGAGTGGTAGACATTTCAAAATCTTGTCAGAACAAGGGGCTGAAAGGCCTCCTACCAAGCAATAATACTTTTTCGTGTGTAAATAGACAATACTGATCAACTATTAATAGGATGCCTAATTTAAGTCATTTTATTCTTTTACACATCATTTATTTATAAAGAGGTGGCAGAAACAAAGGTGCCACCTGCCAAACAAACCTGATGGCCGGAGTCAGATTTCCAAACCCACAAAAGAGGAAAGCAATGACTCCTGTAAGGCTGTCCTCTGACCCCCATGCATGCACGATGGCATAACTGTAAGACACACACACACACACACACACACAGAGGGGGGGGGGCAGGGAGAGGGAGAGGGAGAGGGAGGGAGGGAGGGAGGGAGGGAAGGAAGGAGGGAGGGAGGGAGACAGAGAAGTTTGAAAAGAGAACCTTTTACAGATGACAGATGACATGCCGAAATGCATGCACTGTGAATAAAGCCTGTGGGTTAAAGGTATAGCACCAGGCCTACTGTGCTAGTGGAAGACATGCCTTTTTGGAAGTTGGGCCTCTACGGAAGTGGCCCAGTCATATGAAGGTGTGCCACTGAAAGGGACACTGAGGCGCTGGAGAGATGGTTCAGAGGTTATGAGCATTTGCTGCTTTTGCAGTGGAGCTGAGTTCAATTCCCATTTCCCACATGGCAGCTCACAACCATCTGTAACTCCAATCCCAGAGAACCTAGTGTTCTCTCTTGTCAGAAGCATGTGGGTCAGAACACACCTGTGACCAGAGGACTTAAGAGGTAAGGCAGGAGGATTAGGAATTCAAAGCTAGCCATGGCTACACTGTAAGCTCCTATAGAAGACCTTTTCTACAAGGTCCTCTTTATTGCCAGGTTAGCCTCAAATTTATGTTATCTTTCTGTCTCAACCTGTCAAATGGGCAAAGTCTAGGGTTACAGGCAAAAGTCCCAGGCCCAGCTGACGATTTTGTCACGGTAACAGAAAGATCATTAACACATGCATAAGCTGTTCTCCAGCCTTCCCTTAGCTGCCCAGTCTTTTGACACTATCTACAAGCATGTTGGGCTATATTCATAACTCTCCCAGGACACGTGCACATTTGACACTATCTACAAGCATGATGGGCTATATTCATAACTCTCCCAGGACACGTGCACACGTGGCATATAGGCTAGGCACACCTCCTCAGGTTGTCACTTGGACATCAAGTGCTTTCTATTTGTGAAATATCAATTAGGGCCTCAGACAAAGAGAAAAACAACACAAGATGCAGCTACCGCCAAACATCTTGTGTGTTAACAGGAGACAAGTACTTCAGAATCCAGCCTGTATCACAAAGTTGTACAGGAGGAAACCTCGACACTTAAAAAACAGAACAGAGGAAAATAACATTCCTCTAGATGAGCTGAAGCAGAGAAAATCCAACAGCAAAGAACAAGGAAAACAGTAGGTAATTGTTATTTATACTATCTTAAGTAGTAAATGAGAGACGTTTTCAGAAGTAACCCTAAATGATCTGTGTCTTGGACGTAACCTCTCAGTCTCTTTGGAGCCTGCCAAGAGGAGGACTGCCTACAATCCTGTGCTCCACATTTTCAGAGCAGCTTCTAGCTGAAGCTGTCATCAGCAAATTAAGGTCACATATGAAATCGTAATCTTCAGAGCTTATTGAGTAATGCTGCCTTTCTGAGAAGAAGGCTTTCCAGCTGAAACTGGCTTGGCATCTTGGGGTATCACCTCTTGGAGCCTTTTACCCTGTTATCAGCAGAAAATCATGAAGAATGCAGAAACAGAAAGGGATAGGGCTCCTGATACGAGGGGCCTTTTGGAGAACATGTAGGTCCAATGCTTCCCCATGGAATACACAACTCAGATCTCGGAATTAGAAATGAAAGGAAAATATTAACATTCTTAACAACATCTAGAAAAGAAAGTAAAACAAAGTACATCCCATGATCCTCCCACCACCTCTGTTCCTCCTGGCGCCTCTGTTCTAGACATAGTCTGCTGGTCAAGGCAGCCACAGCCAGGCGGCCCCTCCCTGCTTCCTTTCACAGGGTTCTTTATGTCTGCCCATTGCTTTCTCAAGTGTGCCTCCTCTGTGACTGGACCCCTCTTACCCACTGCCCCTTCCTCTAGAATGAGAACACATAAACACCAGGATTACTATCTGATAATCCATCACTTTAGTGCCATATTGCTTTATTTGAAAATAAATTCACTAGTCAAAATTTTAGTAAACAACCAGAGATAACAAAATGCAACAAAAATAGTGTTAAAACAAAACTGCTGTCATGAATCCATTCATTACATTACAGTAAAAAGAAGTGTCTCGGTCTGGGCACTGTGAGAATAAGGACAGAGATTCCTCAAGAGTCAAAACCAGAGACACTTGCTTACTCTTGTTTCCTGATCCAATATTCACAATAAGCAAGATATATACCGACTGGGTGAGAAAATGTGGTGTGCATATGCAATGGAGTTTTATTCACCCAAAAACAAGAACAAACCTTAATCTTTAGCAGGAAAATGGAACAGGAGATCATCATGTTACACAGAATAAGACTCAGAAAGACATATACCATGTTTACTTTCATATACAGAATCTGTATTTTTTTTAAAGGCAGAAATATAGACAGGGTACTCTTTTGGAAAAGAAATGGGGTCAGAAGAAGGGGAAAGGGAGAAATAAGAAAGGATAGTAATTAAATTATATACAGTTATAAAATATCACAATAAAGTCTGCTATTTTGCTCAATTAGCATATACTATTTTAAAAGAGAAAAACAGGAGCTATATATTGGGATGCCAGTGTGGGTTACACGCAGAACACAATGTCAGCCTAAATAAGGTGGCAGAAGTCTCTCTACTCTCTCCCCAAAATCAGATAAACTAAACAGTGGGGAAAGTAAAAGTGAAAGCTATTTCATGTTCAGATGGACTGAGCGCACCTCACTCGCTCTACTGTACTGAGCAGCAGCAAAAGCTCTCTGGATGCTGGGAGCCATAGCCAGGCTGAGGGTGGGTCATACTCTCTGAGAACAGCACCCAAGTGGAGCCCAAGTCAGAAACCATCATCCAGGCCAAGTCCAGGCAGGTGAGGAGGCCACACAGAGCAGCCAGAGGACTAACCTTCCATGCAATGTACCTTCCCAGCATAAAGTAAGACAGTGAGACGGAAGCACAGAGAGAGCCTGGGACTGGACAGGAGTTATTTACTTAACAGTAACTCCTAAAGGAACCAATCAGAATTTGAACAGTACTATTTTAAATGACAATAGTTCATTTCTACTACCAAACAAGGCACTATGAAACACTAAGTTAGATATAAACTTAAATAATCATAAACTGAATGTTAATAATGTGAACACAAGCATTTAAAAACTAGTCAGTGTTAGACACCTGAGAACAACCCTGCTTGGTAGCATCACAGAAAGCTTTAAATTTCACTTTTTAACTATCAAGCACAGCAACGTATTTCAAATTCACACCTGTAATTTGTTGTAAAAACAAAACACATTCCCATAGTCTATAAAAAATGAAAACAACATTTTTTCCATAGTATTCTTCCTCTTTACTTGGCTTTCTTCCATGTCCTAGGCATTTCAAACATATAGAAGGGTAGGCAAAATATTTTAAAAATTCTCACTGTAACAATTCAAAAATAAATATTTATGAATTTACAGAATGACTTTAGAATATTTCTTTTAAAAATGAAAATTGCCAAATCCAATTAAAATTCAAGATTTTTTCTCCATAGAAAATTATTAAAATTAGTAAATATCTTTGTGACCTGTCTTTTAACAAAAAATTAGGACAAACTCTTAATGTAACTGAGTAATAGGCTATTCTTAATTGTAATATTCCTCCTATAGTAATCTACATCTAGGAAATGACACTATTTGTAAATAAACATAACAAAAAGATTTTTAATGCTATTTACTACAGCGTTTGTCTGTAACCCAAGGGAGGAAGGAGGTAGGAAACAGTTCAGATGTCAGAATGATGTATGCAGTTATAAATACACCTTGCTCAGATGAGGCATTCTATAGCCAGCAAAAGTCTCCAAAAGACTAATAGCATGTTACATGGTCACTATGTTGGGTGAAAAAAGAACCACATTGCACACACAGATTAAACAAATTAAGATACAGTCATACTGTTCAACAATTAAGAAAGAGAAAACCCAGATATAAGCAGTATTAATAAATCTTAAAACAAAGCAAGAAAATCATCAGTCACAGTAAAAGAAGCTAGAGAAAATATGGGCAACATCTATTTATATGACAGAATTAATCTGTGACAAGATATCGGAGGTTATTTCTGGAAAGGGGTGTGTTGTGGACATGGAAATCTAAGGAAACCCTGCCAGGATGGCAAATGCATCAAGACACAGATATGTTAAGTCAGTGAAGAGCGAACAGATGCACATGTACATGAGGTCATCAAGATACACACTGAAGATCTGTTCAATATGTTTATTGAACATATATGTGTATTACTGAACAACTCAATTTCAGTTAAACACATTTATACACAAAGCGTAATTTAAAGTAAATTAAAACAGAGTAGTGAGCTCTAAGACTGCAAAATATTTCTATTTCTTTACCTTCTAGCATTTTCTACATTTTCTATAATAATGAATTTTGTATAACTTTTACAGTAAGTATTGTGTTGGTTTGAATAAAAATGGCCCCCATAGGTCTATAGAGAGTGGCACTGTTAGGGGCGTGGCCTTGGAGTGGGCGTGGCCTTTCTGGAGTAGTTGTGGGGTTGTTAGAGGACTATGTTGTTGGGTCACTGTCTCTTCCTGCTGCCTGAGGAACAAGATGTAGAACTCTCAGCTACCTCTTGTAGCTGTGGTCATGGTGACTCTTCATAGCAGTAGAATCCCCCTCACTAAAACAGAGATCTTGTTTTCATTTTGAAGTTTCTATCACACTTGTAAAGTTACACTTGAACTATCACAATTGCACCATATGTAACAAAGACTTAGTAAAGCCTTCTCTCCAAGGAAGTATAAATCACAAACACACAAGGCCATGAATGCAGTCAAAGGATCAGGAAAGGCAGACACCAAGTTTATCATGGTGAGGAGAGGAGAATGCCTCGTGGCTGGTGGTACTGTAACCTGCAAACACCCTGAAGCCTGCATAATTAGTAAGGAAGGTTTCTGAAGCTACAAGTTTTGTTTTTGTTCTGCCTTTAACTTCCAATACACTTGGTGAATCTGATTTATCTAAATTCCCGCAAAATATCCAAGGTCAATTTGTTCACAATGAAAATATCCTTAGAATGTGAAAAACGTCTACAATATGCATAAAACAGTAAACAGAACAAAACCAAAGATACAAACCTCTGATTGTACATGCCCCGGAAGTTGTAATTGGCTCTATAATTCGGGAATGGCTTTGGGTCTAATGGCCTGTAGATGGCAGGCTCTCCCCTTTTCATAGCAAGCCCATTCAGTTCCACAGTTGGAGTTATACTACCTGTTAAAAAAAACAAAAACAAAAACATTAAAGGCACATAGGTGAAATATTTTTCCAACAAACCACACCAGCGTGACTTCAATTCGTGACCTCTGAAGGAGGGGGAGTGGAAGGCCCCTCTAATTAATTCTCTAATTAATATAAACAAGGTTTAAACGAAGTTTTAGCACTTTCTGTACATTAAAACGAAAAATTCAACTGCACAGTCATAGTCAAAACCAAATAAATATAAAATTTTAGGTAAGTAGTTTGGATATCACTTTTATAAATACCCCAGAGAATATATTTGTATTTAATAATTTAAAGTATCACATGTTAATAACTTTATTTATTCATTGCTAATCAAGGAACCAAATATTAGCAATGAATTCAGGGTTAGCAGTAATGCTTTGATTTATCTGATGATAATCTATGGATGATTCTTTCAAAACCGAAAATTCCATGTATCCCCAGGAAATACTAAAAAAACAAACGCACAAAGCTTTACAATCATTGCCTACAAAACCACCAATGTGCCACTAGATGCTTCAACATCACAGCATAAAGCACTGAACAGTGAACCTCAGACCGGAGCAGCCTGCTTTCACTGTCCTCATATGCTGTTTACTCTTTACGCATAACAAAACCTGCGTGCATTCAGCTTCACCTTTCATCTAAGAAAACGAAATATAAGTATTTATTTGCTTTTGTTAAACCTTAAAGCACAAACAGAGATTTTATTACATAATTACACAAAAATTTCCATCAGAATGGGGAGGGGGTTAAAAAAAAAAAAAACACTAAAATACAAAGAAAACTGAATCTAATTGTGAAGTGAGTTGGTGATTTAACCAGAAGAAAACTGATTAAATCAATTTTCTTTGCTAACTGATTAACTGAACCACCAGAGTCCATGGATCAATCTTAAAACCAAGAGACCACCAGAAAACATCTTTTGATCCAGTGCAACAAGGAGACACTGCCCACTGGGAAGTACTGTCAAAGACATCAAGCCTAGAGCGGTCCAGCTGTTTATGTTTCCAATGTTAGGTCCAGAAAAGGCTCTACGACACACAGGAGGGCAGTCAGCAAAGAAAGAAAGCACACGGAGCTGATGACCCAGTCCAACAAGCAGCCAGCACGCAGAGCAAAGCTGGAAAAGGGTCTGTGTCTGTGGAGCAAATGCAATAAAGATCTCTTCCATTCTTCATTGCAACAAACCAACTAGGAAAAAAGGAACAGTAAAGAGAATCTGCACCCTGTGACTTTTTAAATTATTAAAATTATTATTTTCTTTGCTTGATACTGTGAAGAGCCTTCACCTTAAAAAGTAGTTTTTATGACAAAGTAAAAACTAATTTGTTTTTAAATATTCTAGGGTCAGATGTTCATGCCTATAATCCCAGTACTCAGGAGGCTGAGGCAGGAGGATGTGAATTCAAGCCCAGGGGAGATCTCTATAGTGAGCTAGGCTGGTATCTTATCTCCCACACACGTGTGTGCCTGAGGAAGAAGGAAACTGAGAACTAAGTCTAGCTGCATGCTCACCTCCTGACAGCAGGACCCTCCAATATCTTCTACTTGGGTGAAAGAGTCTTTGTTGTTTTAGTTTCTCTTTTCTTTGTTCATTTTTTAAATTTTGTAGCAAGAAGACACACTAACATTAGGTCAATTTTTATTTTAAGTATTAATATAGATTATTTAAACATATGTGCAAATACATATATAGAAAGCCTATATATTGAGTAAAATTTAACAAAACAAATCTGTACCATTTGTTTGAAATATGCCTTTTAGACTATATATTTTATATTTCCTTTATTACACAGAATAAAAAAACAAACTGCACTTAATAGCAATTACATATTAGATTGAACAGCAATTCAATTAGTTCAATTTTCTAATTTTCTATATATATATTAAAGTCAGTGAAAAGGAGGGTCGCCTTTTCTCTCTCCCGCTTCCTATACTTTACTGGGAGATTATACAGAGTCGAGGCATAAGCTCAGTGACTTAATGAGACTCACAGGGTCACTGCTCCACCACACACAGCACCTTGGGCCTCTCTCCAGTCAGTGCATCACCTTAAGGACTCTGACTCCTGCTGCTGCCAATCTATTCACAGGGTATTGACAGATGAGGCAACACTGTTTTTGTCTTGCTTCTTTCATGCATTCATTGTTTACAAGTATCAAATCACTGAATGAATACAGCAATATGTTTGCCACTGATGAACATTTGCCTGACTAACAGTGAAGGAACAGTATTTATAAGGTCATCTTAGACATTTCTGAATACTTGACTGTGGATACTGATCTAGAGCAGAGGTGTGGGTCATCCAGCTGACATCCTTAAATTTATAGGAAGCTGGTCAGTAATCTTCCACAGACTTTAACAATAAAGTCTTTAAACTTACATTTCAAATTTCATAAGGATTTTCAGTTTAATGGGTAAATATTTATCAGAAATCAAGACTTACAAACTACTTGAGTTAAATGTTTTTTTTTTTCTCCTTCTTTGAAGTGGAGTGTTCTCACTGCATAGTCTAGATTAATCTCATTCCTAACTTTGTAACCCTAGCTGGCCTAAAGTCTCAACCCCTTCCTTATCTTCCAGAGTAAGCCACCATTCCAGCAAAATTTATGACATTTTGAATTCCTCTCTATAATAACTATTCATCCACAGTAGCAACAAATTCTGGGGGGAGGGACTTAAAAGACCCCATCCTACAATCTAAGGCAATAAATAAGAATCTAATGTATTTAAAACTCCCAAGTGGGTATAGTTAATGTGAGATGACCTACACACGGTTTTGGGTATACTCTATCTATGTCCTTACAAACTGTGTTTTAGCATAGGTAAAGTAGTCCAGATATCTGACTTAAGAAAGAAGCTCATACAATTTACTGACTGGAAAGTGAGAGTTGTACACTCCCCTCAGTGGTGTTGGAAGATGGGTTTTGTGGAGGGAGGCAGAGGGAAGCATATGGCCCATGTGGCCAAAGGCTTTATCTCCCTATCCCTGGCAGGCCATCCGGGCTAAGAGGAGTCTCTGAGAGACAGTCAGCTGTCCTGTTCTGAGTGTGAGAGAACCCCACTGCACAAGGAGGATACCTACTAAAGGTTTCTCAGGTATTAGAGGCTATATGCCTGGTGCTGCAAATACGTCTACACTTGGGAATTCTTAGATTCTTGTTTTATTATTTATTCTTTGCACAGGTGAGTGAGCCATGAATAAGAGCCATGGCACCATGCAGGGCCAGAGGATAACATACACAAACCACTTCTCTCCTTCCTCCACGTGGATCCCAAGGATTTAACTTCAGTTGCTGGGCTTGGTGACACATGCCTTTTACTCAGTGCACCATCTTGCAGGTCCAGGTTTCTTTAAACATTTTAATTGATGCAAACTTATACATATTTATGGGTATTGTATGATATTTTGATATGGATTTAGATCTATTAAAGGAATATTATCAGTGCTAAATTAAAAATCTCAATAAATATTATATATATAGTTATACGTAATAATTTTGAATTTCCATATATGATAAGTGAATGAGAAAAGGCCACTACTAGTTTTAATTAAAACCTTTTACTGATTCTTTGTGAGTTTCACATCACGCACCCCAACCCCACTCATCTCCCTGTCCCATTGTACCTGCCTTCTGCCCTGGTAACCCCCATACAAAAGAAAAAATTTTAAATAAATAATAATAAATAAAATTAAAAACATCTCACTATGGCAACTGCAGTGTGTCACATGGGAGCCCTTTTGCCCACACAGGTTTACTTGCAAATGTTCATTAAAATGACTCCTTGGTCTGGTTCAAGCCTCTGGCTTCTGCTGCACTATCAATACTGGGTCCTCTGCTGTTGGCATCCAGTCTGAGGTCTGCGGGACAGGCCCCTTTATGAGCCCCCGCAGTTCACAGATGGGTGGGTACTGGGGTGGAAGCTGAGTTGCTCAGTCCATCGGCTCTCCCACTACACCACCAGGACCAGCTCTCCCACTTGGCACAGGCAAGGGGCAGAGACAGCTCTCCTACAACCCCACCACCAAGGTGAGCTCTACTGCTCTTCCTAGGAGAGGTAAGGGGCCAGCTCTCCCAAGTTCTACAGCTGGTGAGGGGTGGGGCCAGCTCTCCCAGGGCTCACTTCAGCTGGCCCAGGTCTCCCGTGATGCCCAGGGAAGGGGCAGGCCAGCTCAGCACAGTGCTTGAACATCAACATGCCCTCAGGTGGCAGCCCAGCTCAGGGATGTTTTATGGCCTTTGGTGGTAACATGGGAATCAGACATCAACACAGACCCTGACATGGCCCCCAGCATCCAGCTCAGGCAGGTCCTCCCCGTGGCCTCAGGTGGTAACACAACCCACTCAGATCAGTATGTCTCCAAGTGGCAAGATGGCCTTCAGATATCCACACGGCCTCAGATGGCCAATTTGACATACAGACAACAGGGTATTTACTCATCATAGTGGCTGGTTCTGAGGGCTCAGGTGTCTCTCTTCTAGCTGCCACAGAGATAGGGGGCAGGCACTTCCTACTAAACACCAAACAGCTTTATAGGAAGTTAGAACGTCCTGAATATAATATTCACCCACCAATTGCTTGCTGGACCAACCAAGGCCCCTTACAGAAATGACTGGCACATCGCCAGGACAAGGAAAGTACAAGATGGAATAGGAACTCCTTTTTACATCAGGAAGCCAGAAGCACCCAAAGAATGATGAGAAAATACCAGGAGCTAAGAGTCAATTAAAGGGGCCATAACACCACTAACAAAACCTGAGATAATTTTAGGACTGAACTAAGTAAGAAGGTAGGGGTGCAGGCTCATGTCCATACTCTGAACTAAGTAAGAAGGTAGGGGTGCAGGCTCATGACCATACTCTGAACTAAGTAAGAAGGTAGGGGTGCAGGCTCATGACCATACTCTGAACTAAGTAACAAGGTAGGGGTGCAGGCTCATGTCCATACTCTGAACTAAGTAACAAGGTAGGGGTGCAGGCTCATGACCATACTCTGAACTAAGTAAGAAGGCAGGGGTGCAGGCTCATGTCCATACTCTGAACGACTCCAGGAGCTGGGATGAGGAGAAAGCACCTGAGCCCAGGTTTGTGCCAGTCAAGCAACAGAGTAAGACCATTTCTTTAAAGACAAAATCAAAGCACACAATCCCTGTGGACCACACAGTATAGCTGGGTGGTTGGTAGAACATGTGTTTAGCATGTACGGGGTCCTGGGTTCAATACCAAACATAAAGAGCAAACAAACTAATAGATTTTGAGTCAGTAAGTAGAACAGGAGAGCATGAGTCAACAATGACATGAATAAAGAAGGAAATGGGGAAATGCTAGCATTTAAAACTTAAGGCTTATAATAGATTTGGACAAAAATTAACAATAAATGCTAAACTGGGTAGGCAAAAGAAAATTTGATGAGGAAGAGGATGTTTGCAGATAGTCTCAAAATATCACTTCAAAATGCTTATGTACCTGCTACTTATTAATACAACAGTTATCGGTTAACTTTATTATAGAGAAGTCATCACTGCCAAGGGAAATCGATAGCTATTAGCACTGAATCCAGCTTTCCTTCTGAGGTACCCATGTTAAAAATGTAAAAACCTATAATAGCCAGAAGCTGGAAGGAACCCAGATGTCCTTCAGAAGACGAATAGATACAAAAATTGTGGTACATATACACATGGAATACTACTCAGCCACCAGAAACAATGACTTAACCAAATTCTTAAGAAAATGGCTGCATCTAGAGAATATCATTCTGAGTGAGATAACCCAGTCACAAAAGAACAGACATAATATGCAGTCACTGATAGTGGGATGCTAACCCCAGAGGCTTGCACTCCCCCAGAAACAACTCACAGACTGTATGAAGTCCAAGAAATAAAGAAAACAAAAAATATACATATATTCACAAAACAAGAAGACTTTGACTATTTCCATGTTGCGTTTTGTTTTGCATGTACTTTATGCTTATTGCAACTAGTACGTTTTCAATGCATACTGTCAAGCCCTTGAAAAAAATCAAGTACTGACTAAAAAATATATTCACATGGTTTTATGTAAAATTTATTTTAATGTCTGAAAAAACAGTACTGACAAAAATGTATAATTTTAAGCAAAAAATGTTTAAAATCTGTACATTTATCTTTGTTTTGCAAAATAAAGTCGTTTAAAAAATAAAAATAATAAAAAAATAAAAAAATAAAAAAATAAAAAAAATGTAAAAACCATGAGGAAACAAACACCAGACACATTCTACCAAGAAACACTATACAAATATGTGGTTCCCACACTCACCACAACTGCCCAAGTCATAAAGACAGGAAGACTGCGAGTGCCAGATTAAAACAGGAAGAAGGAAATGGCAAACACATGAAGCACATGATCAATTACACTAGATCTTTAACAGACAGGCAGCAAAACAGGAGCAGAACCTATGGAGTAGATGATACTGCCATCTTATTTTACTTTCTGACGAGACAGCCTGACACTTAGAAAATACACATGGAGTGAGGTGTGGTGTTGCCCAGCTGACGCAGCAGCAGTACTTGGGAAGCTGAAGCAGGAGGACTGGGCTTAATCCCTAGCAAGCCACAGCTATGGGGCAAGACATGTCAGAAGTGAGGAAGAGAGGGAGGGAGGGAGCACTGAAGTCCTACGGGGTAAGGACCACCAGGGACACAGCTTACCCCAGATGGCTCAGGTCTGCTAACCATAGGGCATCAGGGTGAAAGGTATACTGGATCTACTTCTGTAATTTTTATATAAACCTTAAATTATTTAAAAAGTTAAAAATGAATAAATTAAAAAGAAAAAGCAAAGTTGTTCTATAGCACAGTTCTAGTTAACTGGCAGGTCGACCAGGCTGAAAAAGGACCTATCAAATCTCCAGTTGTGGCTAAGGCCCACCCACCTTAGGGACTAGATTCCCTCCCCTTCAACAGGCTCCTCATCTCCAGCTGAACTTGCCTCATTATCAAAGAGCTGCCTCTGCAGTGCAGTGGCAAAGGGTTTCAGCCAACTGCACATAATGCACAAAGACAACAAACAGCAAACTCTTCCCAACATTCCAAATAAACAAAGGTGACTCCTGGCAGACTAGGTCTCAATTATCAAGACAAAACAAAAAAAAAAATTTCCAAAACTAATATGAAGGGCTGGAGAGATGGCTCAGAGGTTAAGAACACTGACTGTTCTTCCAGAGGTCCTGAGTTCAAATCCCAGCAAACACATGGTGGCTCACAACCATTTGTAATGGGATCTGATGCCCTCTTCTGCTGTGTCTGAAGACAGCTACAGTGTACTTATATATAGTAAATAAATAAATCTTTAAAAATAATAATATAAAGTTATCTTCACAGTCTTGGAAGACATGAGATTTAGCAAATAACACTTTAAAGCATTAACAACAAAAGACTAATTCTGTCATCATTAAAATAAAAGAATTTCTGTTCTTCACAATTTCAGAATTCTTCAGAATTTCAGAAGTCAGGCATGGTGGTGCACTCCGTTAGTCCCAGCACTAAAGGCAGAGGCAGGCAGATCTATGCGAGTCTGAGGCCATCCTGTAGCACATAGTGAGTTCCAGGACAGCCAGAACTAGAGACAGCCTTAGTCTCAAAAACAAACAAAACAAATGTGAAAGATATTCTGTAATATTTCAGAAAAATATTCTGCAATATACATATTTCAAGAACTATGTTAATCTAGAATATGTACAAAATCCCCAAGTCATTAAAAATGAGATGTAATTTTTAAACAATGTATCTACCAACTGTCCCTTTTCAAGAGACTCTTCTAACACCAGTAGACAAATGACACCATGGACAAGCACACTTCACCAGGCAGCTTCATTACCTCATAGAAAAATGCAAATGAAAACCACAGTGAACTATTGAGTCCCCTATTATAAAAAGCCAAAAGAGCCAAATGACGAACAAGAACATAGTGGGCTCTCCTAACTGCTAGTAGGGCCCATGGGTGGCAGCTCGGCAGTGCGTGTGAATTCTAAGTACATGGAGACCCACTGTCCAGTGATCCTTGGCTCACTCCCAACAGAAGGGTGCATATACAAGAACATTCATAGCAGCATTATTTCCAATAGTCCAATCTAGAAACAATTCAAGCAGCTACCAAATTACTGTCTATTCATGCAATGGAATCCTATATAGCCACGAAACAGTATCACTTTAAACGCAATGCAGATGAATCTCACAAACACCAATGTAAAAACAAGCTATCCGCAAAGAGTAATGTGTGATTCCAACAAACAACCATAACTTGTGAGACAGACTCAGGACTGTGAGCTGACTCCTTCAGCTAACCCACTGGAGGAGAAGGAAAACTCCTAAGGCAATGGCAGAGCCTGTAATAGTGTTTCTCAGAATAGCTCTGTCCAGCTCTACAACAGTAATTTGTGCACTTGTCTGCATGGATTTAAAAGCCTGTCCCAAATATTATTTTCCATTTTCAGCTTACTCTAACACCCCACTGTGGCAATATATCTCCACTGGGCTTTAGGACTTCTGTTGTCTTGCTTGGAGTCTTCCTGAGGTTTCCCTTGCAGTAATCCCCTTCCCTTCAGCATAGGGCAGAGCTGAGTTCACAAGCCATCCTGTTTTACATTAGAAGCCTTGGAGAGCTCCTCTTCCACACCAAAGCCCACTCCCTACACCCTTGGAGGGTGGCACACACAGTACTCAACACAGAACAGGCTAGTTAACTATTTTTATTCAAAACTACGGCACTGACTGCTTAGCTGATCACCTTGCTTTCTCATCTTCCCCTCAAATTCACGTCAAACGCAACACACTAAAATGTTCTTTTACATCATCCACTTGTTTGATAGATGTTAAGTGCCCTAAATGACAAAAAAACAAGACAAAAATAAATCAATCTTGTGAAGGAAGCTGGTGCTTGGGTCTCTCACATGCACTAACCTATGATAACTAAAATCATCACCACACAAACTCTTTTCACCAAACCTATTGACCAGATTCCTACTCCTAGACATCTTCATCACAGGACTCCTTCCGTCTGCAACGTTCTTTCCTTTTCTCTGCACCTGGCTATCTTGGTCTTATCCAAGGTCCACATCTTACCTCAGTCTAGGTGGTCATTACTCTAAGATCATGGCTGCTGTTGCTCACTGAGCACTTTCTCTGTCTACCATTAAATCATGTATTTGTCTATATGCTGTATGGTCTTCAGAGAACGAGGATATATATACATTTGTAACAGCAGTGATTAATATACACTGGTACATTATACACTGTCCCAAAGTTTTTATAAATCCCCAAAGTAGGTCATCTTTACCAACTTCAAACTGAACAGGTTAGGCTTCCTAGCTATTCCTTGTGGACCTAAACAAGTTTCTCAATGAATGCTGTAACAAGCTCAACAGAGCCAAAGGGTCACTACAGAAAAGTCTGAAGTCTGGGAGAAAGCCTTGAACAGGGACAAAGGGTTGCTATAGAAAAGCCTGAGTCTGGGAGAGCCTTGAAAGAAGACTCTGCCAAACAAAGGACAGTCAAGAAGGAAGTGCCTCCCTGACCTGAACCTCCTCACAAGTGCTGAACTAACTACAGAGTCAAGTCACCGTTAGCCGGTGTGGTCCTCAGCTCATTATGAAAGAGGTGTAAAGCCACATTAGCACTGCTGCTGTCAACAGAAAATTGAGTGCACAGACATGTGGCTGAAACTCAACTCAGACAAACTTCATTCGCTTGACATCATAAATGAATGCACTACACCTCTTCCCGAAAGATAACTAGATGCGTGATGTTGTTGGTAGTGATGCAATCAGACAGCTTTCAAAGCTGCTCTTAGGAGCTCAGAATTAGTACTGCATTTACTGAAGAATCCTACGTATGGGCAGCTTTACAAATCTAGAGCGCTCTTAATAAGTTTCATCGGAAGGTCCTAAATTATCAACTGTTTTCCATTTTTATACTAAGAAGCAGAATATTTAATAAAATGACTTAATATTTTGCATTACACTAAAAAAATAGCCTAATTATTAAAATTACACTTATTACATTTTTAAAAAGAGAGATATGATTTATTTACTTTAGAAGAAACACATTTCCTGCATTTGCATCTACATGTGCTCTAACCAACATTCAAAGGAATAGATTTTTACAGTGTCTACTAAGGTGAACTTCAAGAACAAATACAATTTTCTTCTGTGCTGTCATCTTAATTAGTGTGTGTGTGTGTGTGTGTGTGTGTGTGTGTGTGCATGCACGTGTGTGCACTGTTAACTTTGTGCTATCCTACTATACAAATGCAACACACAAAGAACAGTAACACATCAGCTCACAACACAAAGAAGGAAACAAATCAATGCCATACCTGGGTTATTATTGACATTACTTTTGGATGGTTTCTGAACTGGTTTGGGAAGTGTAGATTCAGTCAAAGCTTTATTCGCAACAGCCTGTTGGGCCTTCTTTATACTGCTCCCTTCGGATTCCCATGTCTGCTCGCCAAGACTCAGCTGCACCGAAAACATCTTGGAAAAATCAGATAGACAGAGAAAACATAAAATTTTTCAGGTACCAAATCTGGTGGTCTGAGGAAACACACACACACACACATACACACACACACACACACACACACACACACCACAGAACAACAACTGTTGGTCTGAGAAGACACACATACCATAGAACCAAAATCAAAACAGAAGCATATTAGAAATTGTTTGCAACAACAAAAAATTATATTCTATCTATGAAAGAATCTTAGATTGTACCTAACTGTTTGATCTTATCCTAAGACACAGCAGCAGCTCTAAATACATTTTAAATGGACTAGACCAAGGCAAAACTCTTTTCCAAAATAGAATCACATTGCTAATGTTATTCAAACAGTCCTTGGAAAAGTAGTAGATAAAACAAATAAGAGAAACTAACAGAAGTCAAGCAGCCATGGCCCTGACACCTTCATACTTTCAGGGTCTTGAACACCAGTCAGTTCTCACAATGTTCCCTTAACCAGCACACAGGTCTATCCACGAACATTTCTCAAATCTTCCTCATCTTTCTGGAAGAACAGTGCACTGGGCCGACCCTTTCATGCTTCACTTAGATGTGATAACCTACACCTACTGCTGCTAAAACTACCTGTGGTGGTTTGAATAAAAATGGCCTCCTCGAACACATATTAAATATTTGGTTCGAGTTGGTGGAATTGTTTGGAAAGGATTAGACGTTGTCATGCTAGAAGGAGTGCATTCCTGGAAACAGCTCTGAGGTTTCTGAAGTGTTGGTCTCTCTACCTTCTGTTTGTGGTTTGAGATGTGAGCTCTCAGCTGCTGCTGCGGCTGCCTGCAATCTGCTAACTCTACCCCACCATCATGGACTGTTCTTTCTCTGGAATCATAAGCCCAAAACAAAGTCTTCTTGATCATGGTATTTCACCACGGCAACAGACAAGGAACTAATACTCTGTCTTTCTGGAGGAAATCCATACACCTATAAGCCCAGCACTCAGAAAGCAGACACAGACACAAATGAAACAGTGCCTCAAAGTAAGAATCAAAAGTGAGGCGGCAAGGTAATGGCTCACTCTCTGTAAAGGCTTTGCCATGCAAGAACGTGAGTCAGTACATAGTATCCACATAAAAAGCTAGGTGCAGTGGCCCATGCCTGGCAGCCATGGGGCTCGCTGGCTACTCTTGCCCCATCAGTGAGCTCCAGACTCTGAGAGAACATGTCTCAAAAAGTAAAGTGGAGAGCAATCAACCAACATGAGCCTCTGGTCTCTACTGGACACACATACACACACATATATAAACACAGCGCATGTGCACACAAACACACACACACACACACACACACACACACAATTTCTAAAAATAAGTTTAAAAGAAAATTAAAAAAATGAAACTATCTAAACCTAAAGCTAACTGCATCACCTTATCCATCCCTCAACTGTCACCATTTTACTGTGGCACAGAAGCTCTGCATGTCCATTCACATGTCTCACGCATCTCCCCCTTCTGTACCCCACACCCCATCCACACACTTCCACTGAGTACACAACATTACTTTTTATCTTTGAGTTTTCAGATCAAGTTACAGAATAAATACAGACCACTTACTACTTTTAATTGAAAACTATTTATTAATTTTAAAATATATCTCTGTAGCAAAGTGATCTCTTAGAAAATTATCTTTTTTACATGTATTTTGTTTATATGGGTGTTTTACAGATGTCTACAGACATCGGAAGACAGTATCAGATCCCCTGAAAGTGAAGATACAGATGTTTGTGCCCACTATGTACAACTGAACCCAGGTCTTCTGCAAGAACAGGAAGTTCTCTTAACCACTGAGCCACCTCTCCAACCCTAGAAAATACCTTAAGAATTGATGAAAGCTAGATCAACATTAATACTACCCAACATCATATGTTTCAGATAAAAGTCAATGAAAAGCACACATCAACAACTGTATTCTATGCTTGGCCAAAAAATCTTAACCTGCATCCATTCATGCAGGAAAGTATCAAGTCTCATTTGTGGGACATGCAATAACATAACCAGCTGAGACTTCAAAAAGATCAGTCATGAGAAAAAAGAATGCAAAGAGATTATTATATACTGAAGCTATCACAGCACACAGGAGATGTGAGAAGATACAGCATAAGATCCGTAATTAGATTCATGGTGGGAGTTTTAAAAGAAATAAAAAGTATTTATACAACCGTCAGAGAAATTTGCCCATGGGTTGTGCTAAGGCTCCAACGAATCCCCAACAGTTTATGTGACGGCCCTTAAGAGAAGATCAAGTCATAAGGAGTCTAGACCGCCTCCCAGACACACTCACACTGGCAGAGTGGTCCTTACAGACAGCGGGTCTGTAATAAGAACAAGTGACCTCCTGCTCTAGCCACAGAACCATAGAGAAAGACAGTTCTCACTACACCATCTCTTGATCTGAGACTTCCTAGACTCCAGTGATACAAATTTCTTTATAAATTACCCAATCTCTGGCTTTCACTTACAGTAGCTTCAAGCAGACAAGTAAAGACTATATTAAATAGGATAAATTATGGCAGCATTGCAGTTATAATAAAAGGGTATTTAATCTTAAAAGACAGATACTGTCTTAGTTAGGGTTTTACTGCTATGAACAGACACCGTGACCATGGCAAGTCTCATAAAGGACAACATTTAACTGGGGCTGGCTTACAGATTCAGAGGTTCAGTCCATTATCGTCAAGGCAGGAGCATGACAGCATCATGAGTTCAGAGTTCAACAACTTCATTTGAAGGCTACTAATGGAACACTCACTTCCAGGCAGCTATGATGGGGGTCTTAAACCCATGCCCACAGTGACACACCTACTCCAACAAGGCCACACCTCCTAATAGTGCCACTCCCTGGGCCAATCATATTCAAACCATCACAGATACATCTAAGTATTCTAGTATACAAAGTTATAATTGAAATTTATTTTCAAACCTTTAAAGAAAAGACAAAGATGTATTCTGAGGAAGCAAGAATACAATAATATGGCATACACGAAGGCATGGTGCTCTCTATGGTATTCTGTGGCTTCTGTTTTTAAAAATAGAGCCAGAAAATGCTGTCACTGAAAATGCACTTGATGTGGTGGCGCACATCTTTGATCCCAGCACTCAGGTGGCAGAGGCAATTGATCTCTGTAAATCTGAAGCCAGCCTGGCCTACAAAGTACGTTACAGAAAACCCAGAGCTACAGACACCCTTTATTTAAAAAAAGTGTACATATTTGTTTAAGTTATTGTATTTCTTTCATTATGATTCAATTTAAAATTTGTGGGGCTGGAGAGATATTTCAGACAGTTAAATGGCTACCTACTCTTGCCTCTTGCAGAAAACTCAGGTTTGGTACCCAGCAAACACATGGCAGCTTACAACTATCTCTAATTCCAATTCCAGAAGATCTGACATCCTCCTCTGACCTCCAAGGGCACCAGACATGCATACAATATACTTTCATTGATACAGCCAAAACACCAATTTACATAAATTAAAAATGTTTCGATTTAAAATTTATACTGAAAACATTATCTTTATTACTTTCAACCTGATTCAAAAGTAAGATTTTTTGATGATTTGACCTTTTCTAAAATTTGGTACTGAACAAAAATTATGACAGAAATATAGGTAATTTTAAAGTCTCAGAAATTCTGTCTCCAAGAACTCTACTAACAACACCTATTAAACATACCATGAGCATCTCCACAAACTCCAGGAGTCAACCAACACATTCGATTTCCACTCAGTCCTTCCCTGGTTGTGCTCCAGAATTTTCCTTCCATTATTCTCCCAATAGTTCCAGCTTAAACACTCATTAGCTTCTTTACCTTCCTTACATACTCAGCTATCCAGGAAATCGGCCACATAGTGGTATCCATAAAAATAAGAGAGAGACTTTGGAAAGCACACACAAAAAATATAGTTCACTGTGGACTGAGTATTTGTGCTTTCTCCTCTCATTCTTATATTGAAACCCTAATACTGAACATGCTTAGTACCAGGGAAGATTCTCGGAGGTAGATAAGTCACAGAGGTGTGGCTTTATCAAAGAACCTGAACTTGTGAGGATATGGTAGAAAAGCAGCATGTTTAAGCCAGAAAGAGGCCCTGACTAGGAAATCAGTTAGTGGTACCCAAACCTAATTACTTTCCAGACTCTAGAACTATGAGAAATGGATCTCTCTTAACCAATCTCAATGGTACTCTGTTAAAGCAAACTGAGCAAAAATAGTTTGGAAAACTTACTAAACATGAGCTACAAAAGGGAAGAAAAATCTTTAGAGAAACTATGACTAGAAATGTGGCTTTGCTGAAAGATATAAAATATATGTGGTGTTTCGATGAGAACATGCCATAGACTCATATGTTTGAATGGTTGGTCTCCAGGTGCTAGAACGGTTTGGGAAGGATTGGAAAGTATGGCCTTGTTGGAGCAATTGTGCCACTGGAGGTGGGCTTTGAAGCTTCAAAAGCCCAGGTCATTCCCAGTTAGCTCTCTCTATGCCTCCTTGTGGATCAAACCTAAACTCTGACCTACTGCTCTAGGGCCTGCCTGCTGCCATGCTCCTCACTGGGATAATCTTAGACTTGTAACCTGTGAAACCCTGAGCCCCAAAACTATTTTTTTTAAGATTAACTTATATGTACTGTAGCTGTTTTCATATACACCAGAAGAGGGCATCAGATCCCATTACAGATGGTTGTGAGCCACCACGTGGTTGCTGGGAATTGAACTCAAACCTCTGGAGGAGCAGTCAGTGCTCTTAACCCCTGAGCCATCTCTCCAGCCTGTAAATGCTTTCTTCTGTAAATTGCCTTAGTCATGGTGCTCTGCTGCAGCCACAGGAAAGTCAGAGAGATAGAAGTGGCACCAGGAGTTGCACAGCTCTGACTGCTGGGCTTTTTGGAAGAATGTAGCAAACAAGGAAAGAGGTTGGACACTGTAAAAGATACTTGATGAGCCAAGCTTTTAAAAGGAGCACCACTGTCTAATGGTGCTGAGAGCACTGTGGACTGGGAGGACCAATCCGAGAGATTTCAGGGGAACAATATTAAAGCTGAGCTAGAAACCATCTTGTGATATTTTGCCAAAGAACACATCTACTTTCTGTCCTTGCCTAACAACCTGCCTGAGGCTAAACTGAAGAGTTCTAAACTAATTTCACCGATGGAGGAGATTTTAAGAGAGTATAATATCAATTCTGTTGCATGGCTATTAGTAACCACTCATGCAAATCTACAACAACAAAAAGAGCAGGCAGGAAAACAGAAACACAAAATGTATAGTTTAAGGGGAAAAAGAGCACCAAGAAATTAATGTTGATGACACCTTGGCTTGTGCTGGAAGAAATGGGGAAAAATGGGATAAATGGAGTAGTGTCCTCAGGGAGAGCCCAGCCAGCTAATCCTGCAGTGTGTAAAAAGGCCTACAGAACTATCTATTACTAAAAAGCAAACATAAATCAAAACTTACTCAAATGTAATTGAAGCAGACAGCAAGGCTTGGCAGCATCAGCCATGGGGTTCTTGCCTTAGAATTAACAAGAACACAGGAGTAAGGGGCTATGTAATATCTCTCTGAAGTTAGAGAAAGCTGCAGAGACCAGGGGTGTGGCAGGGGAGTCCCTCAGAAAGGCTCAGTGAAAGTGAAGTTTGGACACATTAGAGACCCCAAGATGTTGGAGGTATCAGAGCTAAAGACCTAACAGGAAGTGGAACCAGCCCAAAAGAGAGAAATGACATTCAGTCAGAGACAGCAAGAGCAGTTAGCACTAGAGATAACCAGATGGCAAGAGAAAAGCAAACAACATAAGCAACAGAATCCAGGGCTACTTGTCATCATCAAAACACAGTTCTCCCACCACAGCAAGTCCTAAATACCCCCAATACACCTGAAAAGCAAGATTCAGATCTAAAATCCCATTTCATGAATATGATGGAGGAATTTAAGAAGGATATAAATAACCCCCTTAAAGAAATATAGGCAAAAACAGGTAAACAAGTAGAAGCCATTAAAGAGGATCTAAAATTGGAAATAGAAGCATTAAAGAAAATACAAAGGAAGACAAGCATAGAGATCAAAACCTAGGAAAGAGATTAAGAGCCACAAATGCAAGCATCACCAACAGAATACAAGAGATAGAAGAAAGAATCTCAGATGCAGAAGATAGCATAGAAGACATCGATACAACAGTCAAAAAAAAAAAAAAAATACAAAAGACAAAAAGCTCCTAACTCAAAACATTCAAGAAATCCAGGACACAATGAAAAGACCCAACATAAGAATAATAGATATAAAAGAGAGTGAAGATTCCCAAATCAAAGCAAACACCGTCAACAAAATTATAGAAGAAAACTTTTCTAACCTAAAGAGATAACCATAAACATACAAGAAGTCTATAGAACCCCAAATAGAGTGGACCAGAAAAGAAATTCCTCTCATCACATAATAATAAATAAAATACCAAATGCACAAAACAAAGAAAGGATATTGAAAGCAGTAAGGGAAAAGGGTCATGTGACATATCAAGGCAGACCTATCAGAATTACACCAGACTTCTCAACAAAGACTATAAAAGCCAGCAGATCTTGGGCAGATGTCATACAGACCTTAAGAGAACAAAAATGCCACCCCAGGCTATTATATCCAGCAAAACTCTCAATTACCATAGAGAGAGAAACCATATCATTCCATCCACATTTTTTCAGTTTTGTTGAGTATAGGCTTTTGTAGTAGTATCTGACAATTTTTAAAATTTCAGTTTCTGTTATGTCTCCATTTTCATTTCTGATTTTGTTAATTTGGATACTGTCTCTGTGCCCTCTGGTTAATTTGCCTAAGGGTTTATCTATCTTGTTGATTTTCTCAACCAGATCCTGGTTTTTATTGATTCTTTGTACAGTTCTCTTTGTTTCTACTTGGTTGCTTTCAGTCCTGAGATTGATTATTTCCTGCTGTCTAGTCCTCTTGGGTATATTTGCTTCTTTTTATTCTAGAGCTTTCAGGTGTGCTGTCAAGCTGCCAGTGTATGTTCTCTCCAGTTTCTTTATGGAACTGCTTGTGAACTGTTTATGCATTACTCACTCAACAAATAGTGCTGTACTCAGAGATTGCTCTACTAGAAAAGAAAAAACAACAAAATTTCTGAAAAGATAAGAAACACATGACCAAAATCAGGAATCCATTTTGATGCTTTTAGAGCAAACCTTCTATGCCATTCAGCGGGAGGTAAGAACAGGTGATCAGACACAGGAAGAGTCTGAGCTAGAGACACAAATCTGAAAGCTGACAGCATGTTTACATCATGAGTCACAGGAACATGGCATAGATGTAGTCAGAAGACACCAGGTCTGAAAATAGGGCCCTACAAACTAAAAATCTCTAGGATATCAAGAAAAACAAGATCTCAATGAACTTAAAATGTGGCCAGTGAACCAGGGATGGTGGTGTAATCATGCAATCCTGCCTCAGGAAGATGAGTCAGGAGAACATTGAGCATGAAACCAGCCGGGAATACAGCAAGACATCTCAACCGGAAAAAACAAACAAACAAACAAAAAAAACTAACATTAAAGAACCTTAACAATATATACACACACGGCCTTTGGCTCAAAAGATAAAGCTGAAGAAAGAACACTTTTCAACAAGGAGGTTAACACATCTCCCCCATCCCACATGCAGCTGGCACTAAAACACAGGCCTGATGGCCAAGGCAATGCTTACCACAAGAGCTTTACCACAAGCTGGTTGGCTCCTGCTGTAAAATCCATGGGGGTGCTAAGAACAAAACTGACTAGGGAGGGACTAGAACCAGGCAGTGTGGATCTCTCCTGAACAAATCTATACAGGACACCGGTGATCCAGGAACTAAGGAAAACTTTCTGTCATTACTTTAAGACAGAAAAGCTAACAGCATGCCTGTACGCTGATGGGAATGATACAGTGGAAGGAGAAACTGCTGACAGAGAAGGAGGGAGAGGAGCAAAGGGCAGAGAAAGTAAAGATGGAGGAATGGCCATAAAAGGAAAAAAGAAAAGGGAAGGGGAGAGTTAAGGCAGGAAGACTAATAGTTACTTTTGAGAAAGCTGTGGAAATCCCGTAAGATAGTGTGAACATAAACAGTCTGACACAGTTAAGGACAGAATGGATGGAAAAAAGCCAGGATCCATGGTGAGGCAGCTAGAACAAGATCACAACTGCCTTCTCTGCATCAGAGGAAGAGGCGGCATGAATATTAGCCTCCAGGAAAGCTAATAACAAATGAATCCAACAGACCATAATGTCACCTGTTTTCCTTGCTTTGTACAAGACAGAAAACATCCAAATAGACACATGACACCTGGTTTATAGACTAACCACTCTCACAGAACCAACTGTTTACATGTTGTGCACAAACTTCAGGAATTTCAAAATACCCAACATAAAATGTGCCCGGGAAAACAGTGCATAACTGAAATATTCTTCAAGAGATGAACAGAGCTCAAACATAGATGTACTAGATTTCCTTGTAATTAATATATATGTACATGCATATATATATCAAGAAAATATATGTAAAATATATGAATATGTAGCTATAAATAAAAACTGCCTTTGCTTCTAAAAGGACATTGCAAATAAATATACAGATAATAATAATAACCAACTTGAAATTCCTTTTATAAATGGAGAATCTGAAAATGAAAAGGTGTATTGAAATTTAAGCACGGCAACACCTGCTCTGCCCATCCAAGCTCTACCAGCTCTGACTTACTGGGAGAGCACCAACTCCGATGTGCCTGCCGCTGCTGGCTTTTACACTCCTAAGCCAGACACTTAACATTCCGGTAATTGAGCTCATTCCATTACACAATGTGAAAATGTGAAAAATCCTATGGCTTCAAGGTCCTTATGAAGCACTACATCTGAAAACTTTACAAAACATACACACAAAACTGCTTAATGGTCGTCGGGCCATCTACCCCCACCCCCAGGCAGAGCATAACCAACACCTGACAGTCTGAGAGCACAACCACCGCTGTCCTTGTGACCTTACCTTCGAATGAGCAGGCCCGCTTTCATTCAGAAGTTTATACTGGGGTTGGATGCTATGGAAACGGGCTAACTCATTTACCAGACACACTGGAGTTTTCTCTTTGGGATTTGCCATTTTATCGTGGAGAGAAGCTGCAAATAAAAAGGCTGTAAAGTTTTTGTCAAGAATGGCTTTTAAAAGTGAAAGAAAAACTAATTTTGACTTTTTAGACTAAAGTTAAATTATACAGCTAAATTATTTTCATAAATTTGTATTTAAATTCTTATATCATGTAATGTCTTCCATCACGTGCAACAGAAGAATGAAGCAAATCTTGAACAATAAACAGATACCTTGTTCTTATCCAAGTTATTCTCTATATACATATGAACACCACCACCATACTTGATTGTAAAATAGCTTTTAATTTCTATTATAACCTTCCCTTTTTCTCTCAACAGACTTTTACTGTTATCAGACAAGTGTCTTAGGACTTAGTACTACAAAAGTAAACTGTCGTTTTCCTTTTTGCAAGGTAGGGTCTCGTGTATTCCTGGATTGTCTCAAACCCAAACTTACTGTAGACAAGGATGACCAGTGCTGGGATTATAGGAATGAGCACCACACCCAGTCTCACCTAGAGATCGAACCCAGGGCCCTCTACCAACTGAACACTATCCCCAGCCCAATCACCGTACACCTTTTCTGTCAATACTTTCCTTTAAGCTTTGGCATAGAAAGGTTCCAAACGTGGGGGTAAAATCTTAAGCGTAAATATTAGGTCTGCAAAATATTTCGGATAACCCTAAAGCAAATTAAATATTTTCTTCTAATTTTTTAGGAAAAATTTTAAAGCAGCTAGTAGAAAAATTAGCAGTCTTTTTCTATTTTTGTAGAAAAGTAGGATTTCAATTTGTAGGCCAGACTAGGCTCCATCACAAGTTCCTGTCTCAAAACAATAAAAAAGAAGTAGAAAGAGAAATTAAACACGTACATCAGTACCCAGCATTAGAGCTGTTGGCGTTTT